>NW_008676224.1:20589-41207 GCF_000695815.1 Acanthisitta chloris
TTGGTAAATGTAAATGTGATACTACTACTCAAACTTTATAAACTCAATCATAAAGTAAAATCATTTTGTGTGTGTTTTTTTGGGTTTTGTTTTAGTTGGTGGCCATCTATGAGGTTTTAAAGGATGAAGAAAGGAGACAGAGGTGAGTAAATTTGGTTCTTAAAGCATTCATTACCAGGGCTATATTCAAGCCCTATTTGTAATTGTAAGACTTCAGATGATTTTTTTTGCATAATTTAAATTTGTAATTCTTATGTAGATGTTTAAATTAAAAATTGTATGTGGCTTAGAGAAGGTGGTATTTTTGTGACATACTGGGTTTTTTCTCCTTTAAAACTAGTATTTGAAAGAACTTAAAAAAGCTAGCTGTTATTTTGAGCCTTTTTTTTGATACTTAATGATTATATCAGTTTTTTGCTCAGTTGTGTCATTTATCATTGCTTGTTTGATTAAAAACTGTGGTTAAAAAATATTGGCCAGTGATTCAACTGCCAGTTGCACTTCTCTGTATCAATAAAAGGTTTGTTGCCTGATTCTAAGGGATTATTTCCAGTGTGTGTCTTGTTCAGCATTGTTTTCTCTTGCTTGGTTCGTAGGGTTTTTTCCTTTCAGATGTGTTGTCTCTAATCCTGTAAACACTGATATACATTTTTAAAATAAATGCTAGTTGTCCTTGCTGCTTCAGGAGCAGTTCCAGCTGTACCTGAAAGGGATAGGATTAAGAACTGAAAACCTGGGGCTGATCTGCTTTCTGGAAGACTAGTTTGAACTTTTGGTTTTTTAAGCAAATAGCTATTTCAACTATTGATGATCAGGAAAAGCAAGACACTGAAAAAGTTTTGCTTTTGGGTTGGAGTTTTAGAAAATCATCTTTCAGCTTACAGGTCCTTAAATAAAGCTTCATGAGATGTTTCTTGAAGGGATTTTGGCTTTGTAGATGTCTTGGCAGGAGTCCAGGGTTTATAGTACAGATTATCTACTTTTTGATAATCCTCTCTTCAAGTGTCATGAAAATGTACTTCGTAGAAACACTTTTGGAAATTTATGGGTTTTTTATTTCATCCCTTTAAATAGAATTTCATTGTGAAGTTGTACTCAAGGAAAGTTTAAAAAATTGTTAGTTAAGTGATTTCAGACCACCGAAAGTGAGTTATCGCCAAAATCTTCCCAATTTTTTGTGTATAGCATTGTTTACATTCACTTTGGGATGTTGCCTCTGGAATGTATTCCTAGAGGTTCCGTGATGGAACTTTCCTTACAGCTGTTATAAGAGATTTTTGCATGGAACTGTGATGCAGTAGCTTCTAAAAATTATGGTTTAAGCCTTGCTTGCATTACAAACGTGACTAACTTCCCCAGCTATCGTTAATTAGTGCAGCAATGATTACAAACGAGAAGTTAAAGCAGCAGTAGATTGTTCTAGCTTAGATTGATTTAATTGTTAGTTACTTAATTTGTCCATAGACAATGTCATGTTTTTCTTGCACAGTGTAGATGTATGGTTGATACTGATTCTATAGTTTATTCAACTATAAATGTATATAATAAAAGTGTAGTAGGTTAAATAGTGTTTACCTTCAGGAAATTTTCTGGAAATAATATGCAGAGTTTAGACATTATCTGTAGAGCAGAGCCATATGATCTCATTGCTTTGGGAAAACCTGTGTTGATTAGGTTTATTTCACAGTCTAATGATAAAGTTTCAGCTGAACTCGTAAAGGGATTGCAGCCTGTCCTGTGTCTGGTAAGGCATTGTTGTAGCACATCTCTAGTGCAAGTCTTGAGTGTGACAGGAGCTTCTCCCCCAGCAGTGTTCTCTGTGGGAGGGTAACTCCGAGGGTTTCTTGCCCAAAGGGAAGGGAAGTTGTTGCTTTTGAGAATCTTTCGATTTTAAATGTTGATATTTGGTTATGCTCTGTGTGAAGTGATGGACCTGGTGGAAGACCCTCAAAGTTCACTGTCATGCCCATACACTGGGGAGAAACTGTGCTGCAGCCTTTGTCTCCCAGGGCTTATTAGCTCCATTTTATCCTCATTCCAGAGACATTGACTTGGATTTGCTGTAACAAGGCTTTCTGCCAAATTTCTTTTTGTGGGCTTTTTTTTTTCCCCTCCCGACGTGAAGACCTGCTGGGCATGAGGTGGAAATTACTTCCATTTCTTGCAAATCAGTTGGTGAGGAATTTTGGCAGTTCAGCTGGGAATCCCTTCGCAATTGCACACCTAAATGGTTTGGGGCATGGGTTTACAGCACGGAGAGGAGAGCAAGCTGCAGGCTGCAACTCCTGTGCAGGGAAATCAGCTGTGTCTGCCTCTTCCTGTGCATCTCAAAAGTGATGTAATCCAGCATCAGTCCTGCTGTGTGTACAGAGAAGGGAAGCAGCAAAGTCAGGAATAAGGTCCTGCACTATTTGAGAGTGTGATGAACTCACTTTGAAGCAATAAAACTCTTCCTCCATGTCTGGTCAGTGTCAGAGGTGTTAATTGTTTGTGTGGGTACCGAAACAGGGTTCTAAAAAGACAGATCTGTTGGCCAGCTGTGTGTAATTATTTCTCTTAAAACATTTGTGTTTCTCGTATTTATCAGTGACTTTTCCTTTAACTGATGGCAGAAGCTCTCTTCAAATATTGTAGTTCCTCTACTGATAATTTTAGTACTGGGCTTTAAAATGTGGTTTGCTTTTTTGAGAAAGTTACTCATGAAGTATACTAATATCCTTAGTAGTACTACAGAATATAGTAATGTCATCATCTCAGTCCCTTTCTTTTGCACACTTTGAGTGACACATCATCAAAGCCTTCAGATATTCTAACGATAAACATAGATGAGCATTGTTTAATGTAGCACTGTTTAACATGAAGTTAAACATACATGCAGCAGAACATATTTTATGTTTTGTATACACACTCCAGAGTGTGAAATTCCACAGAAAAGTTTGTCTTCGGGGTATGTAGAGTTAGATGCATTTCCTGAAATGCACTTTAGACTTTGATTTATTGGTAAATCAACTTGACAGTGATAAATTTTATTAGCCTTTGATTATTTTGAATATATGAAAAAAGAGAGAATTTTATGCACTCCTGTTAGTTGTAATTAGGAAAAAAAGTCTTAGATTCTAATTTCATCATTTCTTACCATTTTAAGGAGCTTTTTTTACCTACCAGGCTTATCCTCTGTGACAATGTGAGCTTGATTACAGGAAGCATTTGCAAAGGAATCAAGGTATACTTGTTTAGAGTAAGAAAGATGTTTATCTTAGTTCTCATTATAATTAAATGTCTGTATTCATGGGTATAAATTGTTCTGGCTGATGTTGCACTGGAGGTCTTTGACAGCTTAAGGAGAAAAGGTTCCCCCAGATAAAAAATGCCAGTGCAATCTTCCTGTAGTTCAGAACAGATCTCATGAATTCAAGTTTATAGTATATAAACTGTATCCGATCTCTGAAATTCTTAGAAATCTGAAGTGCAGTTGCTTTCTTAAAGGGAAAAGTAAATTATAATTATATTAAAGTAGATGTTGCTGTAATTAGTTACTGCAGTTAATGGATTTTTTCCTTGCAATGTAATTGATTCCCAAAGAGTTCTAAAAGCTATTTCATGTAACTTTACAGAAGAAAGAAATTTTCATAATCTTGCAATTTGTTAATACAAAACTAACAAGTCATGTATAGAATTCTGAGTTTTAAGATACATATTCAACGTAGTTCTAAATGGGGATGTTTTGTTTCTGTACTGGTGCTCTGGAGTTTTTGTAGCTTGTAGACTGCTACATTTAGGAGATGTCAAAAATTTGCTTTATTTTGTGTATGTGTGTTTGAGGGAAAAATGCTGCAGATGTATCTTTTCTTTTCAGCTTGTTTTTTTTTATCTTTTCTTAACACAGTTACCATTAATATATGTTGCCAAAAGAATGCTTTGTAATTAAATTGTGTAGTTCTAGATCCACATGAATTAACTGTCTTTCATTGTTAATATAAGTTTCTATAATAAAATTCTTTAATGAGAAACTTGCTTTCAATTAAAACACATGCTAAATTTGAAAAATCAAGATTTTAAAATGATGGGAAGCTTCTGAGGTTTTTCAGTAGGATCATTTTCCAGTTGAAAACCTAAAAATCATTGATATCTTTATTTTTCAAATACGGAGCTTAATTACTATTGAAAGCAGTGATTTATCTTTTAACAGTATATATTCTAAAAAGTGGGTTATAATAGAAGCTATCTTCCCTTCAAATGGCCAGTCGTGTGAGCCATAATGCTCATTGATAGGAAAATCAATAGAGCATTGATTCTGGGACTTAATCCTTGGAGACTGTTGTTGGGAACAGCAGCCACAGCCTGGTAAATACAGAGTGCTGGTTAAAGTGCTTAATGCAAGAGACTCTGCTGTCTTCATTTATTTTATTTCTGAGCAGATGATTTATAATACAACGTGGTTGCCAAACATTAGTTTGAGGTCTGGGTTTGCATATTGCTATATTGTTGCCATCAGCATATATCGACCTTATTTAATTAGCAGCCACTTGTTCAGTACATCAATTAACAACCCTTAGCGTATAAGAAAGGCAATTGCTTAATACCTTTATCGTAGTATTAAAAAAATTGTGATTCTACATGTGTTTCTCTGAAGCTTTTTGAAGGAAGAACAAGGTTTCACCTAAATGTTATCAACCTAATTTGTTTTTAAAATGGTTTTGTTTCTGAAATACTCTCTTCTGTTCTCACTAAAATCTTTTGTAAATGCATTCTTTTTTAAATGCTAAAACTTACACTTATTTCCTAAATAAAAGTTAAGGGGAAGTTTTCGTTTTGAAATAACAGCCTAAGTAATTTTTCCAAACAGAGTTTATGTTAAGGCATCAGTAGTTAATTTGTTCTGACTTACTGGGAAAGGAAAGAAGTTATTAGTTCAAATTTTGCGATAATGGATATTAGTCTTAGTCTCCTCATAGCTGTCAAGGAAGATACAATTTTGTAAAGTGAATTTTACTTCTGGTAGTATTCAAAATGCAGCAGAATCCTGAGGTGTTAAACCTTTTGCATAGAAATAACAGTATCAGCTGGAACAAATGTTTTATCAGAAGTCATCTTTTCTAGAGATGCACTGAATTAAAGTATATATTTAATTGAAAACTGCTGCCTCTTTTTCTGCTTAAAAAATGAATTTACTTGTGGAAAATTTTTTTTAGTACATCTCCGAGGTATCAATTTAATAACTATCAAAGTAGCTAGTGCAGTTGTTGCATTTAAATTGATTTACATGTCAAGACTGGCAGTTTAGCAGCTGCGCTATTATTCCTGGATTGGTCAATTTACTTGAGAAAAACCTACTACTGAGTTCTACTGACCTGCATGACAATATAGGCCCTATTTCTATTCCTGTAATTAGGCCTGCAACTAACTCAGAATATTTTTAATTAAAATATTTTGGTCAATGTGTTGCACCAAATTAGGCCTTTCAGTGCAGATTTAATTCTGGAAATGGTGTGATTAGAATATATAATGAGTCGTGTTCAATTTAAGATTAACAGGTTGTGCATCTGGAACATACAGGTTTTTGAGTTTACTGTAGAGATTTTTTTTTTTGGTTTGAAACTTTGCTCTGGAAAGTTAATCTAAAAAAATCTGGTTTGCATATCTGTGGTTTGTTCTTTTTAAAATTGATGATCTACTGTGAATAAAAGACCCCCCAGACATTATTTCGAGACATTTGTGTGAAGAAAACGGACAAATTGTCACAAAATGGTTTCTGTACAGTTAGTAGTGTTAGTCAAATTAAGCAGTTTTAAAATAGATTGATTTTGGAGACAGCTCTTCAAATACAAGATCAAAAAGTGGTGAACTTGGTTTTCCAAGATCGATATCAAGCCTCTAATTTAAACTCTTACCTTACCCAGAATGGGTGTTAAGTCCAGCAGGTTTTTACCTAACAGATACTGTGTTACAAAAAAAAAAAAAAGCAAAGATGCTTCTCCCCTCCCCCCAGCACTTGTGCTTTTGGTTTGTTAAAGAAAAAAGGATTTCTAGTGTTTGAGACGTTTATCCTTTGCTGCGTATTTAGCAGTTAGTGGGTTGTTATTTACTTGGGTCAGGGAGACCTGCCCACTGATTACTGGGCAGGTAGAACACAGCTGCATTTCTGGAAGTCTTTTATTTCAGGAGTGAATGAACTTGTGGGTGAGGAGAGGGCGTTGCAGGAACATTCAGGTTACTTCTGTTTTTTCCCCCTCAAAAGTCTGGGTACATGTCCACAGTGTTCGGTTCTGGGTTCAGTTGGTTTCCAGGTTCGAGCCTTGCCCCACCAGCAGAACACGACATTTCTCTCTCAAAAAATTGTTAAAAAAAAAAAATCACTAAATGATCTTTTGTGTGTGTGTTATTCAAGTGCTCTGTGGATTATCTTTTGTTTTATAATTGGGTGGTTTGGCTTATTTCGTTTTTAGCTCTCCATGAAACTTGTTATATTTGCTACTGTAGGTATGATGATATTCTGATCAATGGACTACCAGATTGGCGACAGCCTGTGTTCTACTACAGGAGGGTGAGAAAAATGAGCAATGCTGAGCTGGCATTACTCCTGTTCATTATACTCACAGTGGGTCATTATGCTGTGGTTTGGTCCATCTACCTGGAAAAACAGCTGGTAAGTATTGGTAATAAATCAAAGTTGCTTCAATTATTACTATTGAGTTTCCTGCAGATGTTTGCATATTATTGAGATCTCTACCACTTGCCCTGGTTTGAATTTGGATTTTTTTAAAAAATATTTTCAAAGGATTATATTTTAAATGGTGATAATTACCAAATGCGATATTCAACATCTCAGAAATAGTCATCTAAATACTACTTGATTTTTCTAGAATTGGTGATAAATTGCAGAAGATGGTTCTTTGGGTTTTTAACTCTTTGGGTTTTTAACTCTTTGGGGTTTTAACCAAAGAGGAAGACTCTTTGGGTACTCTTTGGGGTTTTAACCAAAGAGGAAGAAAAACTTCTATCAGTTGTTGATGCAGAATCATATGCGACTGTAATCATGTCTATGGCTCTCCTAAATGGTGTTTAAAAATAATCAGGTTTTATTCATTTAGAAGTCATTCTTGCTTTGCCTTTGTTCCTTGCGAAATGCTTTTTTGTTTCGGGGTTTTGTTTAACAGGGTGGGCACTGGTGTTTTAACCAAAGAGGAAGAAAAACTTCTATCAGTTGTTGATGCAGAATCATATGCGACTGTAATCATGTCTATGGCTCTCCTAAATGGTGTTTAAAAATAATCAGGTTTTATTCATTTAGAAGTCATTCTTGCTTTGCCTTTGTTCCTTGCGAAATGCTTTTTTGTTTCGGGGTTTTGTTTAACAGGGTGGGCACTGGTAAGCAGTATAAACTGCACTTTTTTCCATAATTCTGTTTTTTGTCATATAAAAGTCTATTGCACTTAGTAGACTAGGAAAAAAACCCTAAGCATAACTTGAAAAATATTCATACATTAGCATCTATTTACTTTTTTTTTATTTTCCACTGCATTATTGAAGTTGATGAATGAGAAAGGAGGCAAGTTGAATGCTTTCTCCTCTTAGAAAACTTTGATTGCTATGGAGATACACATGAGTGACAGAACTGGACTTCATGTGTGTTTAAAGACTGGATACCATGGCAACAGTTATTGTTAAGATAGATCATTTTACTTAATCATGTAGGACCCCGGATACATTTGCATAAATGCTACTCTACTGTTTACCCTTCACAGAAGAGTCCCAGTAACATTTGTGGTTTACATGCTAATGATAACCTGTAACCGTAGTTCTTTCTGCATCAAGGATGAACTGCTCAGCAGAAAAAAGAGGGAGAAGAAGAAAAAAACAGGCAGCAGGAGTACAGATGAAGCCAAACTTGCTGCTCTAGACAAAAATGAAAGGTGGGAAGGAGCTCTCGTTTTCTGCATTTTCAAGCATTTTATCAGCTACCGATTTAGTTCTACCATTTTCTCTTTGCATCTTTTTGAAATATTTTAGGAGAAAAATAGCTGTATTTGTAGTAACAGCCATTGCTGATACGAAGTATGCCAGTTTAGATGTGTTTTCAGGTTTTGATTTGTAAATAAACATACGGTGTTTATTCAGCAGATCAACAATAATTGAAAGATTAAGGCTGAATTAATGGTGTCTGGCTTATAAAAGGGTATTGTTTCAAACAGGTTGATTTTAGAAGATTTTGCAACTTTTTCAATTTTAAATGTTTTTGCTTTGATTACGATTAGCAATTTTCAATTTATCTGAGCTTTAGTTTATTACTGTACCAAGCCAGGAGCTTTTATGGGGTTTTAATGCTTGTCTGATTAAATGCTTTCTATCTGATTAACTTAAAGACAAGTGTGTTGGTAAAGGCTTCTAACACATTGTTTGTCAAGGAACACGTTGGGAAATAGTGACTTTCAGGACACTCCAAAAGATACCACCATTTCTTCTATTGATTCATAGAAAGAAATAAAGGGTTTAAATAGTTCCCACAGCAGGGGCATGAGCTGGATCAATGCAGGATGGGGATCAGAGACCATTCTGCCTGTCGTCTTTCCTGATGACATCAGTGAGTAATGCTCCAGTGAACTGCAAATGACATTAATTTTTATGTATTGTTTTGTTTATGCTACAGTCTTCATATCTGGTTGTCAGCACTTGTGAACACTTGGTTGAGGCTTGAGGGGATTTTTTTTAAACGGGAGTGATTATGTGGCTTATGAATTTATTTTCTTGAAGAAAAGCCCTTTCTAGGAGATCAAAATACAGCAATGATTCGAAGTTAGCTGTTACATATTGTTAATTAAATATTCAACATGCATTTTTGATATTATGTAGTTAGACATTTTTATGGGAGTTGACAAGTGCTAATAATCTTAAAGAATAATGGGAAAGTTCTGGCTTTGAGGCTGTGTGGCAATAATGAAAACCCTACAATTTTATTTGTCTGCAGGGTACTGGACAAACCACAATGGCATGACTTACTTCCATGCAAGCTGGGAATATGGTTCTGTCTCACTGTGAAAGCTTTACCTCAGCTGTTCCAGGTAACAGGAATGATTCTAAACTGTATTTTACTTTATTTATCTTGATGGTGATGTGTAGCACTCATTCTTAATTAATACTTTGGCTCAAGCACATACCATAGAGAGAGATATATACATATATATAGAAATTAGTCTTTGGAGGCAACTTTAGTATAATGAGTTCATGGAAATATGAATGTATTTTAAATGGATATTAATCTTAACATGCTAGGGAATTCAGAAGCAGTTCCTGTCAGGCAAAACTGCAAGAATAAGTGATGGGAGAGGGATGATATATATCCACCTGGTTAGGAATAGCAATGTTTTTAGGTGATGTTATCAAGTGTACTTCTATCTCAAATCAGTAAATTCTATATTTTTATAGCAAATTTTAATATGCCATTTAAATTTGGGGTAACAGTGAAATTTCTGATTAAGTTTCCTTTCTTTAAGTCACTGGATAATGATATAAATTGATACCTGAAATTACTAAGATAGAGTAACAAGGTTATGGTTGTAATTTATAAACATCAGTGTGGCAGACTTACTCATAGTTGTGGTTTTTAATCTGATACTATAAACTGTAAAATGTAGCTGGTATTCAACCAATGTAAGTATTGCCTGTCCAGTTGTCAGAAAAACTTGTTTAGTATCACCTACTTTTTCTTTTCATTTCCCTTGAATGCACGTTTTTGTTTCTAATACTCTTGTCTCTGCTGATATGGATCAGGGAATGCAAGGTGGATTTTGCTTTGGTTTGCAGAAATATTTAATATTAATTTAAAAGGATAAGTCGTATAAATGGCATCAATGTTCAGTTTTTGTGTCCAAGCTGGAAAAAGTTCATAATTCCTAGTCTGTTAGCAAAAGCCTTGTAGAAGTTATAAATGCAATAAAGTCTAGTGTTTCAGCAACCATTTTTATAGCCTTTAACTTTCCCTGCAAAGAGATTCAGAAGTTAATATATCTTCCTCTTTTAAAAAATTTCGTCAGAACTGTGTGGCTATTTTATGAAAGAAACTTTTCTTTCTGCAAGCTTGTAAAGCAAATTGATGATGCTTAATCAACTGTTGTGTCCAAACTAAGTTTTGATGTTCATCCTTCATTGAGGTGAGTCAGATAGAAAATAATCAAGGTCTGCGAACTGTGTTGCTGCATTTTTTAAACTTTATTTGTAATTAGACTACTTTCCCTTTTGCCTTAATTGCAAAATATTAAAAGATTACAGAACATACTAAGATTAATGAATGTTTTAAAATTAGGCCTTCATATGGGCGTATAATTTTTATGATAGTAAGATAGAGTGTTAAGTCAGTAAAGCAAGTTTTAAATTTGCTGTTAAAAAGCAGCTCCTGTATCTGTCTGAATAGGCAGAAAAGATGAATACAGCAAAAGTGTTTTGTGCTTTGTAGGACCTAGCTCTTCTTTGGATTCTAGATCCATTAAACTAATAGCAGTGGGGAAAAAAGCTGGCAAATAATTCCTGGAAAACTGGAAAACATTTAGCAGGGGTTTGGTGGTAGGAGAAGCACAATGTAGAGGAACCCAGAGCTTTGAAGCAAGGAGGAAGCAAAGTTATGGGGTTTTAGAGTAAATTGCCCTATATGTAAATTACACTACTGCTTACCTTCAGGGTTTGTTTTGTTGTTGTGTAACATAACCTGCTAATTATGGAAGTTCAATTGCAATAAACTATAAGCAATATTGAATCCGCAGAATATTCAGGACTTCAGGTGACTGAAAGAAATTACTGTAACTTACTAGTTAACAATACTTAAAGAAATATTTCCTCTTGTGAGGAGCATAAGAGCAGCAGTGTCCTCATGTTGCAGATGTTTTCTGAAATGACAGTTGAAAAGATACCTGGAATGTTTTAGCTAGCTGAACAGAGACCTCTGGGTTGGTTTTGAGTTACATTTAACATTTTGGCAAGTTGTGCATTAATTGCAATTACCAATATGTAGCAAAAAATTAGCTGTACTTGTGTGGTTATACCCTGGTACAGAGATTCTGTTCTGGATATAAGTGCTTTTCTCTTCAATATTGCACTGACATAGGCTTGAGATCTCAGGGTATTTCATGCTTTTAATATAAGTAGAATCACTAGGGCAGTTTCTCTAGAAGACAAAGGATTCTGCGGATACTGAGTACTGTTATATGTGCAGGTTATATGTGCTAATTATTTAACAAGGTGTTACAGTGGTTGACATCAGGATGGATGCTACAGATTTGAGTTGTTTCTTGCCTTAATCTAAATTATTTCCTCACTCATTTAAGAACCAACGTATTGTTTTCAAACCTGGCTGTCATTCACCTGTGACTGATGCAATTGTAGATGAACTTCTGAAAATGCATCCATATTTAAGTGAACCCTGTTTGGGACAGAAAAGTGTAAGAGTTAGCGGTACTTTTAGTTGTGTGCTGCTTTTGCCATTACAGTTTTCAAAGCCTTGCCAGGGAAACAGCTGAGCTGTTTCTTCAAATTAAGAAAGCAAACCCACTTGCCTATGTACACAAGTTCTTCCTCAGAGGAGACTTTATTTAAAAAAAAACAACCCCAAACCAAACCAAACACAAAACCAAACCAAGAACAACAACAAAACCAAATAAAGCCTCAATAAAACAAAAACCACAAGGAGAGGTCATCTTAAACTTTTGTCAGTTCTTGTATTGATTCCTTTTGCCTAGCATCCATCTCTCCCTGCATTAATGTGAATATTCTACTTAGAACAGCTCTGTCTGAGGATTCAGGTTGCTGAGCTTCTGCCCATGGCTGGCTCTCATTTATCCAATTGAGTGTCTTTCTCCTACTTCCCTTCCTCCAAAATGTCAGATTTCAGGAGGAGGCACTTAAAATAATTAAGGTGGGCCTTCACTGAAGAAAAATGCTTTGTTTGCATGCCCTTGTGATGGCCTGTGCCATTTTATCGTAGTATGCATTTTACTGGAAGAAAAACTAGAAGAAAAATGTGTGAGAGGAGGATGAGATAAACTAAGAAAATGAGTGGGTTTTTTTAAAATGTTGACAATTGCGAGAGAAACTACATAGGTTTTTCTAACCACATGTTTAGTTTAGTTAAATTTAGGGAGGAATGCAGCATCTTTAAGCTTGTTTGAAGAAGCAAAGGTAGAAGAATAGATAAAATTTATTATGAATGAAATATCTGTGCTGTGAAAGAAACAATAAGTGGAATGTAAATTACGTTGACTATTACCAACTTTAATTCTTATAATGTAGACTAAGAAAGATAGAAAAAGAATGAAAATTGTTTCTAAGGTCATTCATAGTTAACTCTTTTGTGAGAATGACTATGTATTTGTGAGAGGGCTATGTATTTAAAAAAATAAATAGAAGTAGTAGTAGTGAGGGGGAAGCTCCACAAAAACTCAATTAGAATGCTTATTGGAACAGAAATTTCTTGTTAGAAAGAAATAAACCAGCTAAATGTAGTGTGCAAGAATGTCAGTTCAAATGGTGTATGCAATATGGAACAGACAGTCATGTTAAGTGTACTTCTCTTTTGTGGGAGAACTGTCATAAGTCAACTGCAGTTTATTCCAAAAACAGCTGACTAGAGTTTTTTCTTTGGATGTGCAGACATACAGCTTCAGAAAAGTGGTCTTTTTCTTTAAAATGTTATTAATTATTCTTCACAAAATGCTTCCTTCAGAAAATGGGAGATAGGAGTGTTTGGTAGTGTTCCTGTCAACTACTTGCCCACCACACTGATGTGGTGAAGTTTGGCAATGAATATCTTTATTTTCACACCAACTAAAGCATGAGTCTGCTGCTGTCCTGAGGCTAATGAAGCAGAATGCATTTTTGCTTGTTTCATACAGAAATGGATTCTTGTTAAGAAAATAAAGTGTCCTCTTCTGTCTGTGATCCTGTAGGTGTAGTGCACAGAGCCTCGCTCTGAGCTGTCGGGAGACCTTCTGGTGGCTCTCCAGTAATGAGAAGGTAGTTTGAGCTCTATATGTAGTGCCACTGGGTATAACGTAGTGAGATTATCAACAAAGCTTTCACTTACAATTGAAACTTGTGTTTATAAAGACCTTTGTGTAGCACAAAGTGAATTAAAACAAAAAGGCCATTAATTTATTTTTATGTAGACTATCAGATGGTAATTACTGTAGCTGATTTAGTAGCCTGGAATAGATTCCAACCAGTGACCCAGAGGTGTATAATTTCTTGGCATTTTTTCCTCAGGTTTTCTTTTAATCCATGATCACAATTCAACATCTGTTTAGAGATGGTTCGGCTTTGGCCTTAAACAGATTGGCAATATGTCATTAAACTCAAGAGGCTTTGCCAGCAGGGCATCTCCTTTGGCAAGTTAGGTTTTATGCAAGGTTTGATGAGGTCAGCAAATGTCTTTCAGAGTTGTTTTTGTCTTTACATATGGCTTTATATAAAATTGTGTGAGATTAAAGTAAAATTTATTGCATTTAATAATGTACGTCTTAAAAAGGACAGATTTTAAAAAGAGGATTTGTTTGAGTCAGTAAGGTTAAATATCTCTTTATTTCCCAGTTTCACAGAGTCTTACCATGTTCCAACTTACTGTCCAGCATCAATATTGATGTAATTTGTAGGAAGTGAGCAATTGCAGGATTTGTGGCACGAGTGATTGCCCATTTGCTCTGTTTCTTGCTATTTTGCAGCTGTTGGGAGAACCAAAGTAGGGATGAAGCTCTTGACCCTGAGGTCAATTAGAAGCTTAGAAGCAGGTCAGAGGAGAGAGGATGGTAAAACAAGTATTCTGGGTGTATGCAAGTGAGCAAAAGTCATTTGTGTCTAACAGGGAACTGTTTGAGACTCTAGATACAAAATGTGCTGCACAGTAGACAGGACACTAAAGAAATTTGCTTTTAATTGCCTGCTGTGCTGTGGCAGCATCTCCACATCACTTACTGTGTGTCTCCATGTCCTAGCACACGTGGACAAGGAGACATTGCACTCAGCCAGTGGTGCTGGTCTGTTGTGGTTTGAGGCTTCGTGGGGTGCAGATGGGGCCCAGGGAAGCCTTGCAGCACTGGCCTGGTGCTCCCAAGACTTGGGAACCACAGGCAGAAGGGCCTTGCCACACCTGGTATTGTTCCAAGGTCAAAACATGATTTTCTGATTAGAAAGGAAGAAGTAATGTAAGTCCTCTTTGTTTACTAGGCTGCCTTTGGGTAAAGATGTAAAAATGCCAAAGAGAAATGTAAATCATAATGTTCAACTCTCTTTTTTAAACATTATTTCTTACCATAACACATTGATATTACTAGTTTAGAAACCCATCCAAAGAGTATTTTTGCTGTGATATAATGGCTGGTGTTTTTATTGCATAGAAATAGCAAATTGAAGGTCGGATGTTACAGTAAATTTAATTGAACTCTTTTTTTTTTTGTCTCTTTTTAATGCAAATTGTACAAGAACACTGTACTCAAAAAGACAAGAAATTGGCTTAGGAACTCCATGCAACTATTTATCTCTAAGTGTATAGATTGATCAAATATAAAGCAGTCTAAAGAAAATTATTTCAATATACTGATTTTAAGTATGGTTGTGGGAAGGTTTTCAGTGCCCCCTCAGTAAATTCTGAGGGGATGTATTTTGTTTGATCAGTCCCTTACCCAGAGAACTAAAATGTGATGTTGATTCTTATCAGAAAATCGGAAATGAAGATTCTCATGGCAAATACAACAAGTTGTTTCCAATGTTTTGCCTAATCTCCAGTCTTTCTGAGGTACACCAGAAAACCAGGAGGTGTAACTGGAGGGAAAAAGATCCCCAAACCACCATCAAAGACCCAAAAAGCCCACAAAGCATACAAAGCAACAAAACCTCATCACCCTCTCCAAAAGTCAAGGAGAGGCCAAAGTGACTCAGAACTGAAGCTTTTAGTTCTAGAATTAGTACAGTTAGAATAAATACTGTATCTGTTCATTTCAAAACAGCAAACAAACAAGAAACCCCCAAATCCCAACCAAAACCCCAAGCAAACAAAGGAAAAAAATCCCTTCAAAGTCCAGTATCAAGATTTTCTGTATTTCTGCATAACTTAAGCTCAGCTTTGCCTTTGCAATCTCAAATTTATTGAGATGATACTGATATAAAGAAACTGAAATACAAGAATTTTCCAGTATTATTCTTTTTGATTTGTGATTAAAATATTGAAAATACATTGTTTCTTGATTTATATTTTTGTCCTGACACACTCTTAAAAATTTTTTATTAAATATGAGGATAATCACAGGAACATGGCAGTTGAAATATAATTTAGAAATACTAATAGCAGCATTTTGCATTTCCAATACATTTTTTTCATTCATCCTTTTTGCAAAGTGTATGTTTGAAATCACAGTACGATAAACCAGCGTGTATCAGCCCTCTTTTTTATTCTTTTGCTTAACTAATGGCATGTTGCTGCTTTGATGTTGAGAAGAAGTAATGTATTTGTATTGATGTTCTTTTTGAAAACTTCTCAAACTGCTGCAAATGAGAAGGAAATATTTCTGATTAGGTCAGGGGGAGCTTTTAGTTAGAATAGTTCCTAGCTTGGTATCTGTGTGTCTCTTTTCTCCATGTTTTTCCATCCCCAGAAGTACAAAAATGTTGCTGCTCTTATGTTTGTTACCTCATGAAGGTGAAGTATACATCAGGTAGAAAATTTTGATGTTGCACATATTTTGAGCTGTAAAATCATTACTGAATCTTGCAGAAGGAGCATTAGATTGGAAGAGACTATCTGTGTTGTTAGTGTCTTTAGGGACCTAAAATGTTTGTATTGAGACAAAATGCTTGAATTTATTGCTTTAGAAAAGTAAAAAAATCTGAACAGAAATCTATTTTGAAATACTTTTACTATCAAAACTGAATATGCTTGAAAACAAATCTTCCTGTTTAGACTGATACTACTGAAAACTAATGAGAAGTAAATTGAAATGGGTTTATTTATGTTAAGGCAGAAGCTTTCTTCAAAGAACTTCCTATTTGAAACTGTTCTCCTGTTGTTTTTTTCATTTTGACTTACAAGGTCTAATACCCATAAAATTTGTGTCTGTGGCTAAAATCATTACTTAAGTATGTCTTTTAATATCTCTTTGCAACCTGTAGAGCCATATCTTATGTTTTTGTGGGAAGGATTTGGTTTTCAAATCTTTAAAGTGCATTTTGATTAAAGCTTTTTGTTCTGGGTTTTTTTTCTTTTCTTTCTATGTATACATCTGTGTGTACTTCAAAATGTGCAGTTTCCCCTTTTTTTGTTATTATGGTACCAGCCATAATAAAGTTATTGATAAAATAAAAGACTGATGTTGGCTTTGTTACCTGCATATTGCTCCATTTGTAGTGATAATCCATTTTATATCTATAAAGCAACAATACTACCAAATTTCATTTACGTGCTTCCGACTAGTTTTCTTTGTTGTTCAGCTATTGTGTCTCATTTTCATCTGAGCCACATTTCCAATTGTTCTGTGATTGACATGCTGGAGAGATTGACAGTTACCCCCTAGTGCCTGCTGTCTGGAGATCCCACAAGCAATAATGGATTTTACACCAGAATTTAACATCAAATATTGGCTTTCAGTGTCAAATGGGTTAAATTTAAATGCAAGTTAATTGTAGCCATTTGGAAATCATAGCCTCAAACCAAAGCGGTTTTTGGGTATCAGGTTGGCTGAGTCCTGTGTATGCCATGCAGCCCAAACGTCTCAAACTTAGAGCAGAAGTGAGCAATTACACTTATGGCTTTTCCTGTTCCTAAATGATTCAAATAGTCCAAATCTAAAGAATATAAGGAAAGTTTCCATATGTGGGAGGGAATTCATACTTCAGGTAAACCGAAAAGAGAACCAATGCTGATCCTTATTTTCTAATTCAATCTTCTGACATAGAAACTGAATATGTTTCCTCAGAGCCTTCATATCTGGTGTTGATGCTTCTCCTCCTGTACCTACACTTTTTGTTTTAGCCACAATTCTACTAAAGCCACCCAAAAAACCCCTCTTTCCCAACCTCCAAACTGTAAGCATGCAAGATGCTCTCTTCTTTTATGTTCCAGCAGCTAAAGTATTGTAAACTTTTTGAAATTCATTCTATGTACAGTAATTTCCTACCTAAACCTGGCAAAGAAATGTAACTTCCCATTTCCTGCACCCAAGGTAAAGACAAATAGAGCAAGAAGAGGTATTTTGAAGGAGGTGAAACCTTACTAGCTTTGTCAGAGTTGTTCCTCAGGTGTGCTGATTTGATGCAGTATCTCCAAAACATTACAAAGTTCTGCTCAGAGCTGGGTCAGGGTTCCAGTGCTGTGTTCCCACCTTCCTCAGGCTTCTTTGCAGGGGGAGATGCCAGTGTGACATGAAGAATTACTGTTGCATCATAGTGTCTTTTCTGGAAGCAGTGGTTATGGATGACTTCTAGATTAGGTGCAGCAATAATGACTGCTTAACTCAGTTTTTTCTTTTCAAAATTTAAGATTTCTTATGTTAGTAAGACCAGGTTTGGTTTAAATTTATTCAATTACAGTTGAAATTATAAAAAATATTTGCTAGCATTTTACAATACAGTCTGCATTAAAATTCAAATCACTCTTTATATGTAAAAAGTGATGCTGTTAGTGTCATAACAACAAAAATTATTTTTTTACTATAAAGAACTAAAATTAGGGTTATCTAATACTGTAAATTTGATATAATACAATAGATGTTCTGCATGCTTGGAAAAGATAAATAACAATTTTTCTGTTTTAGCATTTCTATTATAGATTCATTATTTTTGAATAAGTATAGAAATCTCTTAAACTGGTAAGTGAGAGTAAGAAAACTCTCCATACTTCTTACTTCAGCAATCTGGTTGTTCTTATTGGAAAACTTTCAATGCAAACCTATAATTACTTGTTCATCAGACTCTGGAAATGTGTCCCTTACTGTGGTGTCTATGACAGGACTTATAGTTTTATCTGTACATTTGCTATAAAGATTTCGTATTAGAACCTAATCCTTGAAGAAAAAAATGTAATATATATATTATTTTCCACACTTTAATAGAAATGTAGAATTTGATTTAAGAAAAATTGGAGGAACGAGTTGGAACACGCAGTTAGTGTTACCTTAATGAGTTCACACTAAGGTGGCTGCTGCCCTAACAGTTGCCTTTGTTTGTCCCTACACAGTAAATTAAAAACTAATTAAAAACTTTTCTTTCTCCCTTGAACTTCCAGATTGCTGATGTGAGCAAAGTGGGTACATGGCCTCTTCCAAAGCTGTAGTTTCTCTAATTATTTTGCTTTTCAGTTTGTCAGTGAGCATCATATTCTATAATGTCAACTCTGTTCCATTTGAACCTTTATTACACAAATTCTACATTTTAAACAAATACTTTCTATACTGAGAATTGATGTAACTCAAGGAAACAAATGTATCTTAAGTTATTTTTGTGAGGTTGATAGAGAACTTAAAACAGAGCCATTGCAATAACTTGTTTGTATAAGGATGCTAATGCCATTGCAACGTTTTCTTAAAGGATGCCAGACAATTATATGTAGAATATAAAGAAACAAAAATGAAGGCGAAAGAAGATGCCCTGGCTAAGGCTGAACTTGAAACAATTCAGAGTGAGTTTTTACCACTGTCTTAATAAACAAAGCTGTAATATGATATACCTTCTACACTGGATGTATATGAGCAAACATTTTTATGATTTTCTAAAATACTTGCTTTATTTATTTCTGTACTGCTGTTAACTTTAAATAAGCTTTTAATTTTGTGGCTAATTTTGCAGGTGTCTGCTGGTTTGTTCCTATAGAAGCATAAAGCTCAAGTGATAGGTGTCTCGTAGCAAGAAGAGCACACTTTGCTAGCAGTGTTGCTTTATGGGAGGGAGAGATCTCAAATGTGTAGATCTTGAAGTATACATTTTGAGAAGTGACCCCTTGGGATTTGGGCATTCTTATATTCTCTTTGTCTGTAAATAGTTTTTAAAATAATATGTCTAATAATTCTTTTGTGGATATTGAGTTGGTTTTTGTGATAGAAAGTGAATGCAATTTGAATTTCCAAGAGCATGGATGCAGACTCCAGAGATGGATTCATGCTATTGTTAAAATAAATGCTTTAAAGTCTTTACACTCTTATAAAAGACCAGTGAAGGCAATTAGCATTTCCCTTAATAAAGCATTCAGAATAATTATAGGTGACTTTTCCTTTTCTTGTTTCAGTTATTTGCTTTTGACAGTGATTAAAACTACCCTCTTCTGAAGACAATTTAAAAAGTTTTTTGTCTATGTTTGTGTGTGCTTGCTTTATTTACTGTACTTAAGTGCATGCTTTTAAGTTCCTTTATCCTGACATGTGCATTGAGTACCCTGTAATAATTTACTAGCTTGGAGTATGCCTAAGCCTTTAGGCTCTTAAAATACAGCTGCATTATTTATTTATATTTGCAAAATAGCTGAATTTTTTTTAATCAGCAAAGAGATCCAGTTTCAGCGCTAATTCCCAACTTATCTGTAGCTGAATCTGTTTTGGGAAAATGGATAACATTCAGCACCTCAGTGAGCATCATGGACCCAGGCCAAATCTAGCAAAATAGTGCATTTAATGCTTGTTAGGGAGGCCTGCCATTATGTTTGAGATACCTACCACAAAATGGGCCCTTGAAAAGGGTCTTGGCTTGGGTTATTAAAAACTTGTTAAATTGTCAGATAGTAATGCATTGCCATTGTTCCAAAAGAGCTGGCATGCTTTCCTCATTGAAATCTGTGAACTACTGTTTTCAAAAGGACCAGTTTTTTGGAAAGAGAAGTGCGAAGGAAAGTATAAAGTCATTAAAATTGTAGTGTGCGTGTTCCTGTGTGTCGCTAACAGGCCACGTGTGAACGTTGTTACTTCCAGTAACAGTGCCCACACTCAGAGGCTCCAGTTTGGCACACTCTCCCCTCCAGGTCATCCCTGACCTCTCACAGAAGCATCACCCTGGCCCTGCCACGTGCGGCGTGACCCCACGTCTGCCAGGTGACCCAGTGCCACTCCTGTGAGCAGGGCCAGACTGCAGCAGTGTCACTGCGTGGCATCCTGCCCTCCCTGGGTAGCCTTGCTGGCAGGGAGCAAGGAGGAGGATTGAGAGTCACCACCTGTAATTAGCAGAGTTTGAAATCTGGCACAGGATTATTTGGTCAGCCGTAGCAGTCTGGGCAGCAGAATGACCTGTCAGCTACCTTTATTTAAAATAAAGAAGACTCCCAAGAGAGGAACAAGAGATGCATCCACATTACTGTAGGCAAAAAAATAATTTTTTCCTGAAGCTTGCATGGAAAACATCTGCCAAATTCGCTTGTTTCACTATGTTGCTCTGCATTGTCACTTCACAATTAGCACAGAAAGGTTGTAAATCACCAAATGTGCATTTTGTTTGCCCCCATTCTTCTTAATTTTAGAGACCATCCTTGGGATGTGGGTTCATAATAACAGTTCCATCTATCTAATTGAGTAAATGTATCTCATGCTGATTAGCAATAGCTGTTTTACGGTGCTTGGTTTTTTTGTGGCCTAATTGCTAGTTTGCCCCTATGTCTGTCTGCTTTCCTG
>NW_008676224.1:41218-55120 GCF_000695815.1 Acanthisitta chloris
TGTAGGCGAACTAAAACCAGAGAAGGGTACTGGAGGAGGAAAATATAATTTGCAAAAATGGGAAAGAGGGGACAGTATTGAGATGTCATTAAGGTGCTATATTTGGTAAGGAGTGTGAAAAAGTAATGTCTTGGTAAGTCAATATTATGCACAGTTTTGATTTATTTTTCTGGCACTTTTGCAATGTTTCTTATCACTTTTCAGTCCGAACTAAAACCAGAGAAGGGTACTGGAGGAGGAAAATATAATTTGCAAAAATGGGAAAGAGGGGACAGTATTGAGATGTCATTAAGGTGCTATATTTGGTAAGGAGTGTGAAAAAGTAATGTCTTGGTAAGTCAATATTATGCACAGTTTTGATTTATTTTTCTGGCACTTTTGCAATGTTTCTTATCACTTTTCAGTCCATTCAAAACTGTCATTGCTGCTTTAATAAAATATAGCAACTTTACCTTACAAAAATATAGCAACTTACAATACAACCTTATGTTTCTAGGAAATGTGAGTTTGTGTGGAATTACAGATAATTGTGTGGGTTAGGTACAAAAGCAGAAATGGTTTGCCTTACGTTTTCTGATGCGTTTTTCACAATTAGGTACCAGAGCACAAAATTTACTTTTAAATGGAAGCATTTTAATTAATAAACTTTCTTTCAACTTCTCCCTCTCCTGTAGTGTCACATGTATGTGATCCCTGCAGCAGGGAATGGTTCTTTAACAATAGATTCTGTTCTTCATAGTCAGGGTGTGTTAAATAGAGTGTGGATTAGCTGAACCGAAGAGTCATTAAATGAAGATGACTTAGGCATATAGTGTCAGGACAGATGACTCTGACAGTTTTTAAATTTAAATTGCAAGGATTGAGTAGCTATCAGGACAAATTTTAGCAGCTCTGAAGCTATTTTTGCATGAAGTACTTCTTTCAACCATGCCCATTTTGGGGGGAAACACATCTAGTTTTCTTTCTTTGTACCTAGCCTTGGCAGTTCTCTTACTTTCCATTCTTCTTCGTGTTGTTTTCCCTGACTTTCAATATGAAGACTTAAATTTATTTTTAAAATATGCCTTTTAAAAGAACTAGTACCTGCCAGATATTGCAGGTGAACTCTTCACTGGCATCCCAGTTACTCAATATATTTGCATTGTAAATCCAGAGTTCTTGCCCTGATGTACAAGGCATTTGGAACAATCTATTTCAAGAAACTAGTTTGCTTCTAGTTATAAACCATGTTGAATAATATGTAGTTTTTTGGGGCATTTTCCTTACTCCCATCATTCAAGTACAAGGTTATGAGCCCTATGACTGCCTTTCTGTGTTGGGCCCTTATGATGGTAGCTGTAGTGCTATTTGTGTCTCTCCATAGGGCCTTATAGCAGGGCACAACACTTACCTGAGTGCCTTCCACCAAACATCCTGAGTGGTAGTGAAACCTTTCATACATTTGGTTAGGCTTGATTGTTCTCCCTTTCCAGACAGCTTGGAATACAGAATTCTGCTTGGGTTTTTTATTGTTTCATGAAACCTAGGGATAGGAGACATCATTAGATCATTTAGTATGTGTTTATTTCAGACCCTTACAGGCAAAAGTCACTGAAAAATACTGATTCTTCTGGCTTGTTGTGTTTGACTTGGACGAGGGATAGACTTGAGCTTTGTGCTTCTTTTTATGCAAGATATGATATTGATCAGAAAGCCTTGAGATGCCTTCTGTTCTTCATGCTTTGTTCAGACAAATAATTTTACTATTACATAGTTATACCTGAATTTCAGTATGGGTTTCTCTAGCTGTAGCTTTCAGTTGTCCATTACTAGCATTTGTCTGTGTTTAAAATGTTTTATTTATCTGCAGGTTTTCTTAATATAAAGCATTTCTTTAGCCCTTAATTTCTGTGGATCTTTTGTACTCTAGTTTTCCAGTGTAGCTGTAAGTCTTAGGGGTTGTATTTAGTATAAAGTTTGTCATCTTCTGATTATAAAATCATGTTTCTTCTGTTACTATTGTTCTGTTGACAGAACCACAGGTTACCTTAGTTCCCATTTCTCTGATAGCTCATTTCAGATAGCTTGCCCACTGTAACTGCAAGCCCTTGTATCCAAGGTTCCTTGCACACTGTTCCTTGTAAGTGCAGGTATGGCACAAGGCCCTTAACTGTCATTTTCAACAATGCTTTTGATTTCGTTGGTCTCACAGTACCAGCCAGTCCATGTTCCTATTTCTTCTTGTGCTTTCCTCTTCACTGTAAACTATTTCGACCAAATTTCTGGAATTGAGTACTATACTGAATGTGGCTTTCCTTTTACTTCCAAATAATTGACAAATATCCTGGATAATTGTGTTTAGTATTAATCCCTGCCAAAATGCAGTGTTGACATGTCTGCTCAGTAATGATTTGCTGACAGGCAGGTTCAGGGAAAATGAATTCATACAATGCATGTTTTTTTGGTCGATGTGGGTGTGAACGTTCTGATCACTTAATTGTTACCTCTGAAGCCTAATTATGGCAAACTATGTATCATCTGTTTCACTGATTGTTTTGGCAGGCCTGCTGAAAGGATTTTGAACTTGCAAGCTCATGTGCTTTTTTTCAATTGTTTCAACTAGGCTGTATGATGCCTCTCCCTACAAATCTTGCTTCAGATTTTATGGAAAATACTCCACTAACATGCAGTGTGTGAGGCTCATTTGAAAGTGGCGTACTTGTTTCATAATATGTTTGTTAGAAGGCAAATTAGCTCTCAAATATTGGAGCCTTGTTTCTAACCCTTTTGTGTTTTGGAAGAGTTGGAAATTTTGGGAAGGATAGATACTTAGAGAAAAAGATGGAAGACACCAAAAGCTACGGCTTGTGAGAAGCGTTTTGTAGCTGAGGATGCATTCATCTCCAAGCGTGTCTTTTGTCTGTTTGCTCAAAAATAAACTAGTTTGTAGGTCCCAGTACAGCTATGTGTCTGTCTCTTAACTTGTGATGCATTCATATAATTCCATTGACTTTATTATGAGTACAGAAATGTGTACTTTTTAAACATGTGTGTTTGCCCCATATTTACCTCAATACTGAGTAGAGTTTACTCTGGTTTTTTTAATAGACTGTCAGAACCTTAGTACATTTTTATCCAGACTTTTGTGTTCTTTGTGTTCTATCTGTGTTGCTGTATATGCAAGTGAATTTTTCTCTGTCATGTCTTAAACATGTTTTAATGCTGTAAATGCTTTGGTTGCCTTTCATAGTTACATAGGTAAGTGAACAGTGTTGAGAAAAGATCTCAGTGCAGTATCTTGCTGACTTGCCAAAAAGATGTTTGCTGTTTACCTCTGTGTGTGGTCATATTTCTTGCTTATCAATGCATGAGATATCAGGCAGTCTGTCCTTTGATTTTTCAAGACATCACCATTTTTTTTTACTATATTTTCCATGAATTCTTGTTCATGCTTAAGGCTTAGAAGCCTTAGAGGGAGCTACAGCTTGATATGTCATACTTTCTTTGCAGAAGTTCAGCACTTGTTTTTGGTTTATTTCTTTCTATATGAAGCAGATGTTTTTTCTGTGAAAAAAAAAATCTCCAAATTCTTTGTTGGCATCAACTAACATGTAAAATCAGTTTCTATTTTTCTGAAAACTCTAAAATACAAGACCTCTGATAGTTGTTATGGAAGAATCACCACTGTGTTATTACAAGGCACTCGATCCAAAAAGACTAACTGATTCCTCATCTGACAGCTGGTGTATCTTAAAGCAGCTAACCATTAGCCAAATTATTAATTCTGCCACTGATAAAATTTATGTATTCTGGTAAAGAACCTGATAGTTCTAAAGGTGAAGAATACTCATAGAAAATTAGTATCCTTGCAGTATGAATGCAGCAAATAATAAACCAAAACTTGTTCTGCTACAGGAGGACTACAGCTGTGTAAAAAGTCATGAACCATGTAAAATACTGATCATTTTACATTGGAGTGGTAGATATCAGTCAATTTCAATTGTGCTTATGATCTTGGATTCCATTTAGTTTCTTGCCTATTTTCTAATTCTATTTAATAAACTAGAAAAGTTACTACACTGTAATTTAGCAATTAAAGTACATAATATTCCCAGAAAATAGCAATGAGAGGAAGCTATTAATTTACTCTGTTAAGCTGGAAGTCAGGCTCTGTTTTTACCAAGATTGTTTTCTCCCCACTGCATGGAGTTGTATGAGCACCAGCAACTCTGGTCATGTTCAAGGTTTGCTGGATGTTGGTGCATGCATAGGGCATAGTGGTCTGACTGGGACTCCAGCAGGTTAGCAAAGAACTGAGAAGAACCTGTAAAATCCTTTTCTGTATGTTTTTCCTGTACTTCAGTCAGGTTTACGTGTAACAATATTAGAACAATATTTGAGACTGGAGGAGAAAAACTCATTTTAAAAGCCTGTTCTGTTTAGTGGATGGCCTAAACCCAACACTGTTAGAAGATGATGCTGAGTATTAAGGGAACACTTGTGTTTCAAAACTCTAAATCACAGCTGCAGTTGTCATTACTGTCAGCACGATCAAGCACATCCTTACTTTAGGTTTCGGTGGTGGCAGCTGCACCAACTTCCTGGCTGTCTGTCAAGCCTTAGCAGATACAGGATTCAGCTGTCTAGGCATCATCTACAGTTTGGAAAACCTGATCCATATTCTCATCAGGGGAAAGCACCAGGTCAGGTCGGAAGTGTCTTTTGGGCTGCCAGTTGAATTGCTGATAATGAAAAGATAACATGAAAGGGGAAGATTTTCTTTCTGGGTGTCTCCTGTGGACTTTTGTTGTTAGGGTGAAATAGTTTCAGTGATCTGTTTTGCTTTCTCTGTCTTCACCTGAAAGAGCAGCAGTGCTTGGCTGCCTTAAGTTGAGGCTTCATACATCTAAACATAACTTCTGAACTTCCTCCATCTAAAATCTTTTATGATGTTAACATTAAACCTCTTTTAAGTGCTTTCCCATTCTAAAAAGCAACTGTGGTACAACTGTTCTCAAGGGGTTATTTGGAGCCCTATGTAAAAGGTGCTGTGACTTCAATTCTACTTATTTTTTATTAATTCAGTATGACAGCCATTGCAGTATTTAAGGGATAGGCTGAACTCCTTCATCTTTTTGTATATGCATGGGAGACAGTAGAGATAAGGCTTTTTTAATGCTGGTTGAGTGCTTGTTTGAGGTTGTGCAGCCATCTTCTCTAGGTGGGATTTCTTGTTCCTTTGATAGCCAGCAAACAGCAGGATGTCTTATCTGTGTTAGGTCTTCCTCTGTCACTTAATTGCCCTGAGAAAGCCTAGATACTGTCTTTGATACCTCATTTTAAAGTGGGGTGCAATGTCTTCTGGAAATACTGTTGCAGATTTACTTCCAAAACTACACAAAGAGCCCAGATGTCCTATTTGCAGGCTGTGCTCATAGTTTTAAAACATTGGTTAGAAGCATACAGGTTTCAAGTATTTGCATATTTTGAGAGGGAAAATTAATAAACAGTAGCTGATGGGATGCCAATTGTCGAGGTGTGTCTCCACTGTTAAGTAATTCCAAGTGAACACACTTGGAAATGTGCTTAATAATTTTGAAGGATTGAAACACTGTGGTGAAAGTTGTCCTTTAAGTTAACTTCCTATAATATTTTTGCCCGTACATGTGTTTGCAGCTAAATAGCTGATGAAGCCATTCCTACTTATCCATGCAAGTCTTAACTCTGATTCCATAAGGTATTACACATGGCAGTTTTGGGCTAAAATGAGAAAATATTTAATATATGTGATTTGATTATAAAAATTACCTTATGAAATAGACAAAAAGAATTTTGCACCAGCATATTAACATCTGCAGAATGAGAAAAATGCTGGTGTCAACAATTTGGAGTTTTCACTTAGTTGTGTTTTTTTGGGAGTATCTGGCATTTCATCGTATTTCCTATGTGTCCTTACAGAAGGATGCTAAAAAAATTCCAAATACAAAGTTTTACATAATATTTCATTTACTGAGAGTAATTTGCCAAGCAAAGTTAGAGATTTTTCACAAAGACAGGTCTCTGAACAACATGCAATGAAACTGAACAATGAAAAGTTTAAAAGATTGCTAGTCATTCTGTGAAATTGCAACTATATGAATTTCCTGTTCATTTTGGACTTATGAAAGGTGCCATGAAACATTTCTTTCTCACTTCATTGTTTTCTCAAATGTTCAGTTCCTAGGAGTTTGTCGAGTCTTTGGAGTCTTTTCACTTGCTGTTTCTGCATGTATTCTATTGGGGAAAGAAATTCTGCATCAGAGTCTGTAGGAAAGAGTCCTCTGTCCTCTTTAGGAATCTTTTAAAGAAAGTTTCCATGAAAAACAGGCATTTCTCCTCTGAAGTATTAGAGCATGCTTGCAGAGGCAGATAAGCTGATCTTATGGTCCTCCTCTGTTAATAAGTGTCATCATTCTTTTCCTTGCCCACCACCTTTAAATTACTTGGATTTTTTCTGTTTGTTGGAGTGTAAAGAGCAATATTTTACTAGTTTAGTGAATTGAATTAGTTTAAGTGATTGAGTGACTGTTGAAGCACAATAGAAGAGAGAGGAGCACAAAAACATGCAGTGGAGAGTGGAAAGGTAGAGAGTCAGAGCACCTCCCTCTTTTGGTTGCACTGGGCTCTTAGATCCGGTCTTTCCAGTTTAGAAGACTCTAGTTATTGTGAATACAGCATATTTTTAGGAGGAAGAAAGCTAAAGAGTCCCACTGGGCATACCCGAGGTTTCTGGATGCTTCCTGAGTGTTCAAGCTTCTCTTTCTGCTCTTCATCCTCTTCTCTTTTCTGAAGTTCTGTCAATTTTCCATCTTAAATCTTTCTTTTGAGATCATCTTATATAACTGGGGTGGTTTCAGTTGCTGGGATTTAGGTTATTGTTCTTCCACCTTCCTATCCCCAAAGTTGGCTCCTCCCATTTAATACCGTTTGAAGGACAGAGCAGAAACCAGTGAACTGTGTAAGAAATGTGGTCCAACATTTAAATCTTGATACATGTCTAAGTGCTAGAACAGAGCTATGTGTAGTTGCACAAATCTGAGACTAGAGAAGCCATCTCTTGACTCAGAAGCTTTTATTCGGCATAGCTGACCATAAAGTAGTACAAAATTGTCTAAAACTCAGCAGTTTCTCTGAAGCTAGCTGCCCTTTCAAAATCCTGACAGCTCCCTATGCTTTCGCCTGTACTAATCTTCATTGCCAGGTGGTGTAGCAGTAACAAGAGCTAACTGTGATTTTGAGGAGCTCCTCTTTTGGCCCTCTAAAACATAGCTCAGAGGGGGCTAAGTGGGTGCATTGTCATTTACCTCTAATAAAACCAAAATTAGTATGCAAAACTGCGATTATCTTTTTAAAAAAGAAATTGAAGCCTCTTCCTCAGTGGAAATTTTATTGAGAGTTAAGGAACTAAACCTGCTTCTGAATTGCACTTCTCTGCAGTACTAGTAGCATTACTTTTTCTTCTTTTTAACTTTTGTATAGAGGAGAAGAAGCCTAAAGTCAAGAAACCAAAATCAGAATTCCCTGTATACACAGCTCTGGAATCAAATGCATATATACCATCATATGATCATGGAGCTTCAATTGAAGAGATTGAGGAACAGATGGATGATTGGTTGGGAGGCAGGAACAGAACACAAAAAAAGAAGGTAAGCTCAAAATCTTTCCTGTTGTTATATATTTTAAATGTTGATTCATATGCTTACCTCTTAGGAAAATGGAACACTGTGTGTATGCCACCTCCTTATTCATACAAAGCGAAATCTAGAGAAGTATTAATTGTCTGGCAGAAATATAACAGAAGAAATTATATCAATGTTCAGTGCAATTTGTGTAATGATATTGGAAATGCTGTAGTAGGATGTCATTGATTAAACTATATGAAAGCTCTCTATGGCTTCTAATATAAATACTCTTGTTCACTTGAAATTAGTAGAACATAATGCTGTCAAGTTATATGAGGCTTGGTTCTTTCTCTTAATTGTGGTTAACATTTTGCTTGCAAGAATAGATTCTTCTCTATTAAGAAAAAAGCAAAGGAAATAGAAGAAATCTTTGCTCCTTAATATGCAGGTGTAGTCTCTTTTGATTATGGAACTGCTTATGTACTTTGTGCATTTCATCTGAAGTATGGAAAAGTCCTAACAATTTGATTTAGGCCTATTGTTAAGGTTCTTTCTACTCAGAGATAAGGATTCTTAGTGGCAGTTAGAATAATTGTGCTCTGGTAAATTTTATTAAATCATACTGCCTTGAAAATGTGTAGTTTTCATCTTAGAACTGAGATGCACAGATGACATAAATGCTGTAAATTGGTCTCGTGACTTGGAAATCTGACTTCCTAGAAAGACAGATGAGAATAAGAGTGTTTGAAGTAGAGTTGGGTTGGTTTCATGCTTGACCTCCTAGATCCCCAAATGCACTTTCCCTCTGACAGAAATTGAGTTTGTCTTTGGATTTCCATGAAAATGAAGGAATTGTATAAGACTGGGCCTATTCCATCTATAAATTTGCACCTTCTACACAGAATATATAGAAGTTGTCTTCAGAGACACTGCTAAGTGAACAAGTTGTAGGTACACCCTTTCATCCTCAATGAAACTAACTTGGTTTGCTGCACTTAGAGCTGGAAGTTCAGTATTGCATTTCATCACTTTGATTTATGAGTGTCTTTTTTAAATTATGTTCTGTTACAAAAGGGGTTAACATTTTAGGGACAAGCAGGCAACTTGTAGGTGTACAGTCTGGGGAAAGTGTTTGACCTGAACAAACTGTGATGAGGTGTGCTTCCTTTCCTTGACAGCTAATATATTATCATGATGCAACGTTGGCATTTAATACAGTAGTGGAGAGAAACAGATTCATAAACTGAACAAAGAAATGGAGAATATATGTTACTGCCTCTCACAGACTGTAGGAGCCATTTATATGTTGTAATATGAGAATGTCTCTGTCATATGAGTTGTAATAAGCTCACTGGGAAAATGGTTGTACCACAAGTGGATTGTTCCTAACTGTCATTGGACACATTTTCCATTTTAGAAATATGTAGTTTCCTTCACATCATAGATGTGAACTGGGTCAGCATCCCTCTGGGGTTTTTTTTTCCTCTTCCATGGACATGAAATAAAGTGGTGTGTAACAGTCACCTCTTGATTCTGCTTGTCTTAGGAAAAAGTTACTCTTTCACAAATCATTTTGCCATCAGACTTTCTCTTGGGATAGTCAGTCTTCACTCATAAGGAAGCCTGTTAGCTTTTTTTTTTTCCCCTCTAGTCTTTCATGGTAGCTCAAGGATGTGGACTATGTACAGCCAACCAACCTTGCAAGCAGTTATCCTTGTGCTAGGATCAAAGTGGCTTGATAAAGTAGTATGTTACTTTGTCATCCCTCCAGGAATAAGAAATGGAGTTGCTGTCCCTCCTGTTGGTGTCCCAAGTGTAGATGATTGCAATTAATGTAATGCTGTTCATTGATGACTTTGCACTGTTGACATTTGTGCTCTAGAGGTGTCTGTAATCCATGGAGTAGTGTTTTGGAAGTGCTGTGCTGTGCAGAGTGTCCAGCTTGAAAAGTTTACATGATGTTCAGTTGTTAGGGCTGAAGTAATTCCCTGTGATTTTTTTATTATTATTTTTAAAAATTTCTGTTTCCATAGGATGTAAGTATAAAAGTAGATAACGAACAGGCTGTAGAGAAGAAAACAGCTTCCTCCTTAGGTATCATAAAATTATCTACCAAGGGAAGTAGAAAGAGGTTTTGAGTTATTTTCATAAGACTACATAGCTGGCTGAAAACATCTTTATAGCATATTAAAGTTATTCTTCTGTCCAAGTTGGAGAACACACTGAGTTTATGTCCACAAGGAGCTTGGGAGCTTGTCTTGCAGTGTTGTTACTCTCTGCTTAGAACTGAATGTTAAAGGAAGTTAAAGGGATACTTGGATAATATCAGTATTGCAGAACTGAGAGCTAACGTTCCTGCATGTTTCTGTAGCAGTGATCCATCCACCTTTGGAACTTTTTGTATAGTTTTGATCATTGCACTTTAGGGGGAAAAAAAAGAATAGTTAACAGAAATAGTAGATCAGCAATAAAAATTAATTTAGGGAATCATATTTGTGAGAGAAGGTTAAATTGGAGTTTTAGACTAGCAAAAGGGAAATTGTTGGGAAATAACTGGATGCAGTTTGGTTTCCAGTCCATTCTGGTTTTGTTTTAGGTAAAATAATAATTTTTTATTGCTTACTACTTTTCATAAGTTCAGAGAGCAAGAAATACTGAATTTGGTTTACAGCCAGGGTGCTTAAATTCAGATTTGGGAGCACATGTAGGGGGAGGTGCATAACTGGAGCATGTTACCTAGACCATTTTCAAAACCTTTCCATCTATCCTGTTTTTAAACTCCATCTGTTGGAAATGGTGCAAGCAGACTCTACGGTATTTGAGAGCATGGCAGTGCAGTAATGGGACTCTAGAGGGATTTTTTTTCTGTATAGGAAATCATGTACTTATCTAGGACTAAATTACGTATTCATATTGCCCTGTTTATACTGTTCATGCAAACTGAGTATGAATGTGAACCTGAGAGGAATTACTAGAAGCTCATTCTCATGCTGATCCAACAAAATTCTTCAAAGCAAGTACTAAAAGAGTTTCTTTCTAAAATAATTTTTGTTTTGTCACTGAATGTTTGTGCTCTGTTTCTGAGAGGGAGAAGATCTGCAAGAGGCGATAAGTAGCTTAATTTACTTAACTTGAGCTTCTAATTTTTTTTTTCCTTTGCTGCTAAAAAGTGACTGGTAAATGTGTTCTGTGTATGCTTGTTAGGAATCAAGAGAAATTTAGAGGGAATGGACTTCCTTCTAGGTGTCTTATTTTGTGGTCTGAATATGTTGTTAAGCCACTATTGCAGTACTTAGTAGCCATTTAACCCTTTACTTTCCTGTTGAGCAACCTATTACGTGGAGCTGGAAGAAAGAAAAGCAACTTATTAGAGGACCTATTTTGTTACATCTGATCTCATTCTGTCATTTCTGCAAATATTCATGGAAGAATATATGTGTTCACTGTTTTTGGAATCATTCTATTGATGAATCATTTCTCTCCCAGTGGGATTTCTCTCATATTCTTCTGATTTCATTTTATGTGATTTGTAACTCACATCGTTTTCATGAGAGTTCATTGTTTATGTGAATAATATTGTTGTTGGATGAAAATCTTGGCCCTTGAGAAATCAATGGGAGATTTATCATTGTCTTCAGTGGGACCAGGATTATAATTCCTTTTGGTTTACAGATTCCTCATCTTCTCCACTGGAATCTCCTTCATTCCATGTCATTATTTGACTCATTCATCTCTGAAGATAGAGTTCCAAGTTCTGCCTCAATGAGGGGTGAATACTTTTGACCTTTTGATATTTCCTTGCTCTGTAAAGGGAAGATAAAGGTGGAGAAAGACAGTGCCTGATCCCTTCCAGCTGGACCAGATGTATGGATATAAAATTATGTTTCTCATTATTTTTGTTTTTCATGTTATCCTGCGGCACTTCTTGGCATTTGGGTGTTTTTGATATTGCTGGAGGACCTGGCTTGATTTTACTAAAGCAGGAGTAGTAAAAACTATTTTTGTGCACAGAACTCGGGGAGCTTAGGTAACATACATCTCCAGCATTTGCTATGCTTTTTACCTTTAAATTAGGATTATTAAAAATACCGTGAAACAAAAACATAAGTAAGAATTGTTTTTACACAGTTTATTGGTGGGTGCTGGAAATGTGGTAGTTACCCTTTTTTCCCTAAATGTCTGACTGTAGGTCCTGATCATCTGGTACTGAACTCTTTTATGGTTAAACTGCAGTTTGTGTTTTTATTTTTCTCAGCCTGGGCCATCAAAGCACTCTGAAACAGAGATAGGATATTGATAACTGTGTGAGCTTTTTAGTCATTAAGGTTTTATTTGAAAGCTGGCTGTGGAACAACAGTTTAAAATAACATTAAATGTACAAAAGGGATCTCTCTGCTTTATAACATTAAAAGACAAAATGCTATACAAATGCTGAATTTGTATTTTGTTAGTTTCAAATGTATAGATTTGATAATTAAATCTTGGTCATTTTAGAATCTTGCACGTTTCGTAATTGCCAGCTAGTCTGCCACCTGCTCTCTTCTGCCTTGAATCTTCCCACATCTGTGCTGCTTTGAAATCTGAGTATGCTTTTTCCTTAGTAGCAAATAATGTGGTGCCTGTTCTAATCAGACGTCGTATGACGGATTACCTGAATACAGTTTCCAGGCTTTTAAAAAATGTTAATTTCTTAAGCAAGCAGTTTGTGTCTTAGCAGGATTAAGGTGCTGTGCAAACCAGATGTTTAAATAAATTGGTCTTTGAGGGGAAGGGTTATTCTGTTTTAGTGTGCTGCCTTGGGTCGTGTAGTTTTGAAATAACTTTCTAAGCAATGGAAGAAATAGGGTATTTGAAAAGAGCGTCTATATTCTAATGTTCTTTTATTCTTGGGACAGGTATAAGTAAGCAACAATCAGTCCAGGATTCCTCATGGCATCCTGCTACTGTGCCTCAACCCTGACCCAGAGGGATTGCTGTGGGTCGAGAAAGTAAATCACTCTGTGTGCCCATTGAATTTAAGGTTCTATATTGAGGCTGCCAGCAACCATACCTGTTAGTGTCAGTTATGAAGCTATTCACTAGGAGCTAGTCTAAGCTCATAATACATTTTAACCTGAGCACCAAATTCTCATCAAATGGTGATGACTTTGAGTCACTATTGATCTGGGCCATATTGAATTTAGTAACCCTGAGGTGAAAAATCTCAGTATTCTATTACCAAACTCTTAAAAATGTTGTGTCACTGAAATGATGCTTCATTTAAAAAAAAAAGAAGTATATGTGTGTGTATATATATATATGTGTATATGCATTAGAGTGTTACTGAAAGTGTAAGTCAGAAGGGTCCAGGCTTTCTTGAGATTTATTATACTTTGTGTCACTGCAAATGTTATACACTCAGCCTGAGCAGAATATTGGGTTTTGCATGTTAAAATAGCTCTACAGTTTATGTCCTATAGGCAACTCCTACAGTTAACATATTTATATTAGAGTTATTACTGTTAATTAATAACTATACACATACTTTAAAAAGTAAGTGTTTAAGTCTGTCTATATAATATACTTGGGCTCCTGCCTGAGGTCAGCAAACAGATAGGGAATAATGTAGACATTTTTCTTCTGTGCAGAAGAATGCCAGTGATAAAATATTGATAACGGGTAGAAAGATAGAATTGTTTAGGTTGAAAAAGGCCTCTAAGATCATCAAGTCCAACCATTAACCAACCATTAACCCAGTACCACCATGTTCACCACTAAACCGTGTCCACATGCCTGTTGTACACTTTCAAGGATGGCGATTCCACCACTTCCCTGGACAGCCCGTTCCAATGCTTGACCAGCCTTTCAGTGGAGAAACTTTTCCTGCTATCAAATCTAAACATCCCCTGATGCAACTTGAGGGCATTTCCTCTTGTCCTGTCACTTGTTACCTAGGAAAAGAGACTGACGCCCCATGTCACTGAACCCTCCTTTTAGGTAGTTACAGAAAGAGAGTGATAAAGTCCCCTGAGCCTCCTTTTTCCAGGCTAAACACCCCCAGCTCCCTCAGCTGCTCTTCAGTAGAGTTGAGCTCCAGACCCTTCACAAGCTCTGTTGCCCTTCTCTGATCATGTTGCAGCACCTCAGTGTCCTTCTAGTAGTGAGGGGCTCAGAACTGAACCCAGTACTCAAGGTGTGCCCTCACCAGTGCTGAGTACAGGGGAACAATCACCACCCTAACCCTGTTGACCACACCATTTCTGATCCAAGCCAGGATGCCATT
>NW_008676225.1:0-794 GCF_000695815.1 Acanthisitta chloris
CGCCGCGCCGCAGGGTCCTGTGCGCGCTGTCACCTGCGCCTGGCACCTGCACTGGCACCCGAACCGACACCCACACCGTCTCCTGCACTGTGACCCGCACCCTGTTGCTCACATCTGCACCCTGTCACTCCACCCTGTCACACATCCCATCACCTGCACTGTCCCCCCCAACCCCACCACACATCCTGTTACCTGCACCATCACCTGCACCCTGGCACCTGCACCAATGCACCCATTCCCAGTCACCACACTGTCACCTGCACCATCGCCTGCACTGTCACCTGCGCCCTATCACCTGTACTGTCACCCACACTGTCACCTGCACTATCATCCACACCATCACCTGCACCATCACTAACATTCTGTCACTTGTACTGTTATCAACACCATCACCTGCACCATCACCTGTACCCCATCACCTGTCACCTGCATCCTGTCACCTGCCCCTATCACCCACACCCTGTCACCCGTGTCTTCTCACCCCCAATGTCACCTACACCATTGCCTACATTATCCTGTTACCTGCACTGTCACCTGCACTGATACCTGCACTGTCACCTGCACCCCACCTGCACTGTCATGCTGCTCTGCTTGTGCATGCATGTGCACACACATGTGCACATACACGTGTGTACACATAGGCACATGCACATAGCCCTGGTGCACACACACACATGTGCACACATGTACATAGCTGCTCAAATGAACACACGTGCACACACACACACATGTGCATACACACACACACACACACAAACACACACGTGCATACACACACACAGACACACACACAC
>NW_008676226.1:0-9756 GCF_000695815.1 Acanthisitta chloris
GCTCCCTGCACAGCTGCAGTTTCCCTGCCCCGATTCCTGCCCTGCGCTAATCGCTGAATAACCATCCCTCACCCCAGGGCTCGCATCGCCGAGCTGTCGTGTGTTAACCACCGTTTGCTCGTGAGCGTAAAGTGCCCCATCAGAAGTCCTTGGCACAGGCTGTTTCTCGTGTTTAAACTATCTGCTGTCCGAAAAAGGAATAGCGTGGAGAGCAGGAGCAGCTGAAGGGACCTGTGAGGAGCAGGGAGAGTCGAGCTCCACAAGGCTCAAAAGTGTGGGTTTGGAGGAATAGTAAACAGATTTGCAGCCGGGACTGTTAGTAGATGGAGGAGAAAAAAAAAAGTGAGAAAACCAGACAACAAACCATCCCTGGAAAAAATGCAGACAGCTGTAGTTTTGACAAGAGTGCTTCAGAAGGAAACTCTCCAGTTTTCTGTTTACATATATGCAAATCTTCTGTAATTCAGTGCTGAGGCTTCCCTAATATTAACACAGGGAGCCTGCATTTTGTTCCTCAGTAGGATCAGTTCCTATCCCGTTTTAGTTTCCCCAGCCCTGATCTGAACGGGCTCCCCCAGCTCTGCAGCCTGTGATGCCACGCGTGCAGGTATTTGCTCAGATTCCTGGGAGATAACTGCACGGCAAACCCGTGCATGCCTTCAGCTACTTCTAGTGTATTTTAAGAAACACATGAAACTCTTTGTGCGGGATGACTCATAGCATAGCAGTCCCATTAATGCATTTAAACATAAAATGCATATGCCATAAAGGGATATCCCAGGGCCTGCATTTCCTTTTCTTTTTTTTTTCCCCCCCAGAAATACAATCCCGTTAATGCCTACAGATTGTTTCTGAGTGATTCACCACAACTCTCAAAGCACACTATTTTATGTGGTTCTTCTCATAGGTAAAACACATGGACATATCCATCAGACCTTTTGTTTTACTTTTCCTTTCCTGGAAGTTTGATGATTGGAATGCCACTGCCGGGTGAATTTAGCTGGTAGGATGCTGCATGTGTGGGCTGCTTCCTACATCTGAGATAGCACAAGGTGTGTGGGGGTGTGAGTGCTTTAGGGGACAAGGGAAGGGTGTAGACACATCAAAATAGCAATGGCCCTGCATAAACATACTCACAGGCATTACTGGTGTCTATCAGCATCCTCTGTAACTCAGACTGAGATGCAGTGTGAGCAGGAGCGAAGGTGTCACTGTAAAAACCAAGTGGTGCACGTGGGGTAAGTACCTGCCTTTGGTTCTCACCTTCACAGAGATTCCCCTCTTGGCTCCTGTGCCAGATCACTGTCCCCATTGAGGAGGAGGGTCACACTGAGGAACTGTTTATTGCACACATTGTTGGAAGCTTCATCTTCCCACCCCCTACACCCATTCAAAGCCTCTTAGGTCCACAGCTGATCACCTCATGCTTTCCCTACCATTGGGCCGGCACCAGGGCACAGTTCAAGCTATTGGCAGCCAAATGGATGATGGCACCCATTGGATCTGAAGAAGGGGAAAAAAGACCCTTTGTCATCCTGCCCAGCAAAAAAACCTGTGTGATATGTGAGAGGAGAGCAGAGCAGACCACAGCATTGCACGCCACAGTCCTGCCACATCCTCCTGGTGCCTGGGCAGCCTCTTCTCACAGAGATCCCACAAGTTCAAGCTATTGGCAGCCAAATGGATGATGGCACCCATTGGATCTGAAGAAGGGGAAAAAAGACCCTTTGTCATCCTGCCCAGCAAAAAAACCTGTGTGATATGTGAGAGGAGAGCAGAGCAGACCACAGCATTGCACGCCACAGTCCTGCCACATCCTCCTGGTGCCTGGGCAGCCTCTTCTCACAGAGATCCCACAGATTTCACACTCTGTGGGGGTGTCTCTGCTAACTGGAGCACAGAAATTGGGCATGCAGTCCTCAAAGGCCAGGAAAAGATAACCTCTGGGGAGTTCAACCCCAAAGTGCTGGTTGGTGCCCTCTCCCAGCTGACTGTATAGACTAAACTTTCATTGTCTACATATGGCTGAGATGAACCAAAGCTTAAATCTCTTAGGTGTCAGGTCTTTGCAAAATGGAAGCAGTTGTTGACAGCAGTAAACCTTCACTGCTTTTTTAAACTGCCTGGCATGCAGTCAGGTACTCAAAGCATTAATGCCATGAATAAACATATAGTAGCAATTATTAACCAAGTTAATAATGCTCACTGCCTTATTCTCAGTCTTATGTCTCGGGTATGGAACAGAAGAAAAGGTCCATGTCTAGTGTTTCACTGGAACAGGTTGCCCAGGGATGTGGTGGTTGCTCTGACCCTGGCAGTGTTCAAGGCCAAGCTGGATGAAGCCTTGAGCAACCTGATCTAGTGGGGGGGGGGGGGGTTAGAACAGATGGTCTGTAAAGTCCATTCCAACCTCTAAATTCTATGATTCTATGTCCTGACTCCCCTCCACTCCCACCAAATTCATTTCCAAGATGCAGAACAGAGAGGTGATTCCCACTTCAGCTTTTCTGGGTTTTTTTCTAATTTTGGCTGATCCCCAAAATGCAAAATAACAGGGATGCCAAGGATGATGTCTGATGACCCACACAGCATTCTGCTTCTCAAAGGGATGAAACTTTTGCTCATTGATCATCTCCACCAACACTTGCATGCAAGCCTGGTTTGTTTAGGAACCAGTACCAAGAACAGGAGGAACTCCGGATAGAGGTTTGTGAAGAACTGTTGCAACATTTCAGTATTATAAGATTTTTGCAGAAGATGAGGCTACCACACTTGCCATAGCAGCCTCCTGTTTGTGCAGGTCACGCCGTGCGATTTGAAGCATCCAGACATATCTCCTGCATTAGTCTCCTCCTGATATCAAAAGATACTGCAGGTCTTCCTTCTACTCCCTGCACAAGCCATCATCATTCCATCTCTCCCTTCCCCCAAAATGATTTTTTGAGGGCTACCTGCTTAGCATATATGAGATTAATACTACCATGGCAATTCCCAGCTGTCCCTATGGTGAATTTGAGCCTGAATGGCTTTACAGCCCTTCCACATGAACCAGGGCAACATTACACATTGCTGATGGACAGCACTGTGGGGCACAGATCAGTGCAAAATTACATGTAGAGACCTAACATTGACTCTGTGGATGAGTCCTGCTATCCAAGTGCAAGGAAAAATGAACTGCTGTGAGCCAGCAGAATACAAGGAACCATCACTCAGGCCTGGGTGCTCAACAGGGACTTGATACCCCTGAGGTGGGCAGGTATGGCCTTTGGGAACACAGATCAGTAGTCTTCATGCTTGGCAAAGGGTAACAGTGTGCAACAGGCACCTTCCCAATACTAACAAAGTCTGAGGAAATCATCACAAAAAGGAGATCCTGCCTTGGAAAAGGCTGGTCAAAGCAAGCAGGACTGCTCACTGTCTCACTGTCTCCTCTTTTCCTGGAGTCCCAGCTGCTAGGTGAGGATCTGAGACTGGAGCAGAAAAAAGATCCTGTGGGATGTGTCTCACAGAACTGGCATGTCCCAGCAGAGGGAAAGGTCTTGCCCAGCACAGATTTGCCAGAGCTGTGGCAAGGTGAATGTTGCTCTTCATGTATTTTTTTCTCTTTTTAAAGACAGGCAAGCAGCACTATTGCATCTATGAGGTGAAGACTGAAGAATCCAGAATTTCTGGTGGTCAGGCATTGATGTTGTCTTTCGTGGCATGTAATTTTATTTAAGGGGATTTTTGTATTTTTGTTATGCAGTATTCAAGCATCTCCCTGTCTTGTCCTCAGCCAGTGCCTAAACTCACCTGAGCAGCTGCTTTTTCTTAGATGCTCACAAAATTATCTCTGCTGCTCCAGTTCTCTGACCCTTTATCTCTATAACTAGAGCAGCCAGAGGCAATGAGAATTGTGTAACCATCTCCCCACTTCCCAAGTGCTTGGGACAGGTCTGGTAACTTTGATAATACGTCTCATGGGACACACAGAGTAAATCTCTATTAGATTAGGACACTTAAAAATAAACTGGCTGCTTGCTACAGGTAGAAATGAAGAGGTCTTTATTTTAGTTATCAGATGAGAGAGGCAAGACACACCAATATTTTGGCTAGTATTAAACTACCAGGGAAATGATGAAAAATAAGTATCTATATTTTGCAAGTTATCTCAAGCCATGTAATGAAACTAAAACTACTGCTGGATTGAAAGCCAGCAATTTAAAACTAGCAAGTCATCCATAATCTACTAGTGCCCAGAATTACCCTGCACAGATGGGGCTCAAAGAGTAGTTGTGTGGCTAGGTGATAAAGAACTTACCAGTAATGGTTTTTATAGCAGGAATAGCATCTGTGATAAACCCACAACCATCCTTAGACACTGTGAAACTTGGAGACAGATTCACTGCTAAAATATAAAACACATGACGAACACATAGTGACATCAAAAGAAGTGCAATGTAATGGTGTTCAGATGTCTCCCCTCAAGCCTGCACAAAAGCTGCTCTGAGGGCTGATGTTGCTAGGAACTCTGAATGACTCCCTTTTGATAAGCCAGTTGCTATCAAATCCAAGGAGTCTTATGAGCAGCACCTCCTGACTTTGTTCCTTTGCAAACTGAAAGAGCATGAAGGCTTCTTCTGTTGTTTGAAAGACGTGTGAAGGTTCAGGTTTTAAACCTCAAATCCTGTTTTTACTTCAGAAGTCGATTGCACAAGAGGACAGTGAATGAGTGTCTCCGTTTCCCTTGCGGTCAGAGAAGATCCTATTCAGACTGAGTTTACAAGCAAACACTTCCTTTGGTAAGCTTCCCATGCAATTCAATTCATGTGCGTGCTTTCAGGCTCTGTCTTTGGGTCTGGACTAACATCAGAACAAGTGAGTGGGGCAGGCTCTCTTCTCAGCCCTCCACAGCCTTTCCTGCAGTGTTTTGAAATGATGAAACACACAGTGCTTTCTGCACACTGCTGCAGTCCTGCTAAGTCACTGAGATTATTCATGCATCAAGAGGCTAAGCACATACATGGGCATCTACTGCTTGATGTATATGCATCCCAGGATTTTACTTGCTTAACAATCGATCTAATGTTTTTGCTCGTTATAGTTACTGGCTGGCAGCCTAGAATCCTTTGGCACCTACACATAGGATTCTCCTCTGAGCACTGTGTGACCACGTCGTGTGTTTGAAATATTATGTATTACCAATAAGTAGTTTATGAGCAGAAAATAAGTTATTATTTATGGAATAATTGGAATTTGCAGTCGGTACTAGTCTGTACCTGTAGTGAAGAGCCATCAGCTTAAGCACTATGCATTATGGAAGGGTTCGGTTAATGGACTACACAGCACCTCAGGATCCATACCTGGAGATTTTTAGGAAAGATAGAGATTAACTCGAAATGGCAGTGAAACTTAAGTTTCACTGCACAGTGAATTCTAAGCTAGTTTTGGCCACAGTACTAGAGTTATTCTTGAGAAAAATGTCATGAGGTACTTGTGACCACAGGTAAGTAAGACCTTTGTCATCAGCCACTCATGAGGAAACATGAGCATGTCCAATAGGAGATTGTCTAAAATAAGGCAGTGTGTTGGCCTTGGCTGTTGAGTCATCGGTATCACTTCCTGCAACCCCTGCTTTTGCTCCGGGTGTTTCTCAAGGGAGCACTGACTTAGCCTAGTCTTTTTGATTGTTCTAGAATGAATAAGATCCCAGCTCTGAAGTAGTAATGATGAATATGTTCTTGATTCAGAGGAATGTGCACTCCTTTTAGCACAAGTGTGCTAAATCTTCCATGAGATGCCTGCCTGATTAGTTTTTATCTTTACACATCATGGCTCCACTGATGGGAAAACTTGAGAGTTTCTAGTTGTAAAACGGAGAATTCATGGGAAGAATCTGTTTGAGTGAGACAGTGAGCTCTGTTAATGGCTCATACCTCAAGCTGCATGTGGATCTCTCTTGCCTTTTCTGTATTTCAGTATTTGCTTAGACATTTCTATAATCACTCCAAATACTATGTGGAACTTCTCTGGCAGAGACAAACTCTCATAAGTTTTCAGTGGCAGACCCTTCTCAGCTACACTGAGGTTTGCAGCGTTTGTAAAACACACCTTAAAGAAAAAGAAAAAAACCACCTGACCGCTGAATTTCTTGTTTAAAATATCATTGCAAAATTTCTGACGTCAAACAATGAGACACAAATTACCCTGTGAACTGTTAACATATGCCTGTTTACATATGATATCTTATAGCCAAAGCAGATTAAGATTTGAAGTTTTAACTGCTGTTGAGTTTCCACTTCTGTGAATCATACAGATCAGCTTATTCATCACAGGCACTTATTTTTATTCTTTAACTCTTTCAAGCTACTTCTATCCAGAGTAGAGTTTATGGGGGAACATGGGACACATAGGAACAAAGAGGTCAGTACTGCATAACAAACCCCAAACTTTGCAAAGGAAAGCTCTAAGAACTGCCACTAACTGCAGCCACCCCAGTGAATCAGTAGTGGTTTGTAGCTTCCATCAGGTGAGCTGACAGGCAGAGAAGCCTTCCCCAATTGCCAAGACTCATCTGTCCTTCCACCTAGTAAAGTGTCAGCTGCAATACGTGTTGATGACCAACCCTGTAATCTTTCCATTTCAGAGGGAAAATTACTTGGAAGAACCACCAACAAAACAGAACCAGCCATGAAGAATCAACAGGATGACTCAATTTCCAGAGAAAAAAAAATTATTCATCATACTAGAATTCCTTGGATGTTATGTTACAGTTTAAATTCAGAAATGCCAAACATTTTGAGGAGAAATCAGCTTCAGTAATTCTAATAAATACAGACAGTTTTCTCTGGCAGTTGAATCTATGTTGAATCAGTTGAATCACTGATTCTGATGGTACTCAAGTACTCTCATCAGCAACCCTGATGTAAGTGCACGAGTATTTGTCTTTTTCTGGATAAAATGTCTATGGCCATATTTGAAAAGAGGTATCTCTTTTGAAAAGATATCTTTTCTTGATGATAAAAGAAAGCCACCTACCTCTATTTAAATAGACATGCCTCTTCACCTCACATGTGGTTGTTATTAAAGCTAAGCAGGTGAGGGCTGCCAAAAATCAGTCCATTTCAGCTGAAACCGAGAAGGGTTTCAGAACTTAGACTGCACCTGCACTTGCTGTTCAGGATTTCTGATTCACTGATGCTGCCTGGCTCAGGCTAGCAAAGGAGAGAAGGAAGATTATGTATTTTGAGGCAGGAAAACGAACATTCAAAAATGCCTTTCCTCTTAGAGTGGCAGTAAGTGAGTGCTTGACTGTTCTATTCATTTAAAGTGTTGCTTCAGATTTGTTTGTGGTTTTTTCCTCCCAGCTGCATCATCTTAAGCTGGCAGTTCACACTGTTACCTGTGTATTAGCTAACACAGGCTGTGTGCACCACTGCGATGGGTCAAGGCTCTCTCTTTCACGTAGGACAGCAAGGTGTAACCAAGACAGCAATCTCCCTTATAGCATTACTCACTGGAACATGAGAGCAATGACCATATCAGGAACTGCAGCTATCTAAGGCTGTACTGGTACAAACACTACGGGTAGCAAACCAAACCTGCTGGCACCAGTTCGCCACTATGAATTAATCTGGGTGTAATTTCCCATTTATAATGTTATGTGTTATTGGTAGGTACTCTCAAGCATCCAGACACCTACACAAACTAAATTTGAAGTGCAAGACTGGCCACATAAAATGTATGTACACCTTTGCAGCTGAAAACCTAGGAGACTGATTATCACTAGGGATTGAATTAGATCCATGAGGACAATGTTAATGCATCTCCACCAGAAACTGCAGAGCTTGTTTAACCAACACATGTTTCTGTTTCTGCCAGAATAAGTTTAATCACAAAGATGAAACCTCCTCCCTTGGTATTTAACTGAAAATCAGTGACCCATCTTAAAAACTACAGGTTTTAGACCTCAGATGTCTTAAAGGGACCTGATTTTTACACATAAAAAATACAAACAAGTATGTACTGCTCAACCTTCCCCCAGTCTCTTTCAGCTGGGCAGCACAGGCAGCAGCACTCACTGACAGTCACTGCTGAGTTGTGAAAAGATGGACCTTTGGGGTTAGACCACATCATGCAAATTACCAGCCAATTCCCATTAAGTGTTCTGAACACAGAAGCACAGTGCAAGTAATAATGGTTCAGTTCTCTTTTTCAGCTATGAAATCAGCTTGAAGATTAATATTCTTCAATTATAAAATAACAATTTTCAGTTTGAAGTGGTTTGTACTCTTAAGTGCAATTGGGGTTAATAATGGTCTAAGAAAGGAGAGCTGTTAACAGTAACCCAGAGTGAAAAGCTTAGCATTTGGCTACCTCAGCTCCATTTTACAGTAAATATCAGATTGTAAATTCAGAAAAATGACCTAGAAAAAAAATTTAACCCACTAGGATTCCAAAGCGCAAAGAAACCTGTATTTTCTGTTTCACATATGCCAATAGATAATTGCCATGAGACTACCATGGCAGGTCCTTTTACCTGTGGCTATTTCTATTTCATATATTTAATGCCTTATCTGCTAGATGTGTTCAGATCAACTTAGGTAATAAACAGTGTCACAAAGTTAAAGTTCTTCTCTGGATCTGTGCCCAAAAAACACAGATATCTGAAGCTTATATAAAATGAGATTAACTGCTTTTCAATTCAAGGCATATGGTTACAAATATACGTATTGTCTACAAATTAGTTGTTGGAATATCTTTGTCAATAATTGAGTCTCCTAACCTACAGTTTTAAGGTAAAGCCTTCTGGGACTTCCAAATGCAAAAAGCCTGAAATAAATACTTCTGAATCTCAAAAGAAAAGCTTAAGGGCAGAGAGCTCAAAAATTACAAGGACAAGGTCCTCAAAGCTGAGTGATAGTTTTCTGTGTCCACATGCACAGTATAGATGTGCAACACTTCCTGAAAATTCAGCTCTCTTAAGGTTTCCTGAAGTTTGTACTAAAACATGGACGTGCTCCCAAGCAGGGTAAATCCTTGGTCAGAGTGCCCTACTCTGAGTATTCCCAGCAGTTACAGAGACAGTAACAGAACTACCTGCAATATAGAGCAATGCACTCACTATTACATGCTGGCAGAATCTGCATCCCTAATATGCTGAAAAAATTAGCACACTGACAAGGAAAGTTAAATGCTGCAAAACACATTTTATTTATTGAATGCAAGCTTTTAGAAATTCAGGAAGATTAAAAAAAACCCCAAACAAGATAAGCTGGAATTCCTTATATTTGTCGGTTCAAAAAATGCTTTCAGTTACAGCTGAGACCTTCAACTTTGCCTATAAATGAAACACTTTAAATAACAATCAGTTACACAACCTACTTACAATCAGCAGCTTATCTCACAAGACCTCTAACAACAAATTTCCTTTGTGGCAGAAGCGCATCCAGCTGACTTGTCCGGTGTTGACCAGCTTTGTTTATTCTGACTGTCAATCGCTCTTTTAAGTGCTTCATCTGGCATAAGATCTGATCCTTTTACATCAGCATGGCTACAGCCAATTTTAGGGCATCTGTTAAAAAGAAAAGAGAGACTCCATTAAATCGGAAGAATTGTATTTGTCAGATATAGGCTTTTACATAACATCTGCTAGGTTATTGTATTTATCTGGGATTCACTCTCTTTGTCAGTTCCTCGTTACTTCTCTTCCTCTTCACCAGCTCTCCGTGGGGAAAAAAAGTCTGTCTAAACTGGTGAGAATCATCAGAGGAAAGG
>NW_008676227.1:0-1108 GCF_000695815.1 Acanthisitta chloris
CCCGCGCTGCGCTCCAGGAGGAGCTAGTGAGTGCGGAGCCTTGGGATGGAAAGAGCCAGCCCGAGCCAGAGTGCAGTGTGCCCGGAAAACGGCAAAGTCGCACGGAGCCTGCCAGGAGCGGTGTGCAGGCGGGAGCAGTGACACAGTCTCTGACTGCGGAGGGCTGTCCGCCAGGTAGAAAACTGTTTTCGAGGAACTGTCGAGCTGCTGTATCAGCCAAAAAGAAAAAAAAGAACCCCAAACCAAACCAATCAAAACCAAACTAACCAACTAACTCAAACCCACAAAACCCCACAGCCTGTTTTCTTATTCAAGCAAAAGCAAAGCTTCACAGTACTTCAGGAGTTGAATAGCAAAGGAGTGCGAGCGGTGCAAATACTCACGTGAGTGCATCAAGTGCGAGCAGAAGTGAGTGAACAGTTCTTAAAATAAGAAAAACGTTAGGTCATTGAAGAATACCGTAATCTCTTGGATTGTTGTGTTAGCTAAAAGCTCATGGAGGAGGAGAGCACTTTCCTTAATGGGCAGAGAAAAAACAGTATCAGAAGGAACAGAACTGGTGAGATCTCTAGAAGTTATCGCGCGTCTCTGATTATTTTAGTTCCAGAGTCTCTTTTGGCAAACTGTCCCAGTGTCTAATGTTATTCAAACTTATATTCCTTGTACTTTGTGTTAAGCCCATTGCTTTTGTATTATCAGGAGTAAGCATATGAACAGGTTAATCCCCTTATTGCATTGACTTTTCGTCTGTACACTGGCTATTGCTATGTTGCCCTCAATCTTCTGTTTCCTAGATTAGCAGGATGCTCTGCCTTTGAATGGGGAAAACGACTTGATAAGTGCCCTATTTGCAAAGCTATCAGTGGTAAATGGAGAAGGAGCATCATGCTGCTTTTGGTGTTGAAATGATGCAGAAACCAGTCTGACTCATCAACCCCAAAGTTAAACATCCTGAGGGTGAGATGAAGATATGGTAAAACTGGTAAAAGAACAAACAAAGGATAACTTATCCAAAGCTGCTGAGCTGACCCAACTGGGCTGGAGACATCTGACTGACAGTCAATCACTTTATTACTATTAAAGTCCCAAATTTTAAGGGTAGGGTCTT
>NW_008676228.1:0-869 GCF_000695815.1 Acanthisitta chloris
CTCCTGTTCAGCTTTCTGTCTCTCCAAGGAGCATCCCAAAGCAACTCCAGGGCTGCAGACACCCCAGGTCAAATGTTTCCTAAGCCTGTGCATAGCTGAGTAGGAATTCCTCAGGAATCAGCAATAAAGAGTCACCTCATTGCATAGGAAACCTTGGTGAGCCCTGGAGAAAAGTGATCACTATGGAGACATCAAGTTGTCTTTGTGCCCAGCCTGAATGATCAGATGGCAGAAGTCAATCCCTGCAGAGAAACAATTCCAAGCTCTTCCCTGAACACTGCAGAGCTCTGAAACCTGCCAGGATCATTCTTAGGAATCCCAGCTCTTCTGGGCAGCAGCAAATGAAACAATCGAGGACTTTGCACCTCCAGAGAGCAAAGGGAAGTGTCACTCAGCACTGCCCAGGAGCTGATGGAGAGGATAACTCAGTTATGGTCAGACCCAGCAGAGATATGAGCAGAGTTTTAGGTAAACAGACTTTGCCCAAGGGTACCAGGATGAAAGGCAGACCAGGAGAACGACCTGGACAGTAGCTCCTGGTGGGATGGGAGCAGCTCCCTGACCATGGGTGTGTGTCCCCAGCAGTGTCCACAGGGACACAGCTCATCCCTGGGAAAGGTGTTCTGAGAGATGCTCTGCCCACACCTCCCAGGCACTGCCTCCAGATGGTGCTCCAGCCAGTTTTCTGGGATTTGGAAGGATCGGATTGTGTTATCCAGGGTTTTTCTGGGCAGGCTTTGCTTAGCAGTCAGCTCTTCCTTGCTGGGAAGGGCTCCTTGCTCCCAGCTCTGCCAGCAGTGAGTCACAAACGAGATCCCCATAGGAAAGGAGAACTATGGATTCATAACCTTGAGGAGAACTATGGGTTC
>NW_008676229.1:0-8796 GCF_000695815.1 Acanthisitta chloris
CTTAGAGGCCTCTTCCAACCTTGATGACACCATGATTCTATGATTTGGAATTAGAAAGGAAAAGAAATCTTCACTGGAGAAAATATACTTCCTGGCCCTCAATAGAGATGATTACATGCCTAGTATCTTTTGATAGCTAACTCCTGTAAATGTCCATATTGCTATGAGAAGTCATGCTATTCTGAGAAGTGATGAGGATACAGTGCACCATCTGCTTCTGCTCTTGGTTTCCCTGCTGCCTCTTTAACTCCACTGAGAATACTGGACACTGGCAGAGTGTGTTATGGGCAGCATCAACACTAAACTGCAGCAGCTAGAGAGCTGACACCATGATCCAGTGTGCACACTGACCCACTCTAAGCATTCACGTAACCAGTTTTATTCTGAATTGTGCTTGGTGATACAATATGCTTTGTTCAGCACAGCATTAGGAAATATATGTCTGAGCTGCCATGTTCTGCTTCTCACTTCTTTTGCATCCAACCAGCTACACCTTAGTGAGCCTTACAAACCATGCCCTAGTAACATTATTCATTACTATTACTTTGATAGGCCTTTTGCAGAACTTGACTGAAGAAAACGTCACATGCACAGATATGTCATGGGTTTATTGTCTGCAAAAGGCAACTTCAGCTCATCAATTTATTATAACTCACGTTCTGCAGAGAGAACATTTGCTGCAGACTGAATGAACCTTAAAACTCTCACACATAGATGGCATTATTTAAGGAGAAAAGAAAATGTAACTATATTTCGAAATTCTTCTGTTTCAGCTTACATTTTTAATTAGAGCTCTGTGTTAAGAATGTATTAAAAACTGTTCGTGGTAACACTTATCCCAGAAATGATAGACAGACGAAGGTATGGAGTGTTTTTAGAATTTTAAAACATGGAAAGAACAGGAGAAAGAAACAAATCTTTATGAAACCTGTCATTGATACCATGTTTTTTTTAAGCTTGATATCTGTGTCTAAAAATCAAAGTCCCAGTGGATAAAGGTAAAAGTCACTTAACTGACAGAATTCCTGAGTGACTGAAAACTGGCATCTGTTCTTTATAGGTTCATCTTTGAGAATTCTCACTAGAAAACAGCAGTTGAAAAGATTATCTTATAGCAGTACTAAATAATAGACTGTTCTGCGACATTCAAAGGTCTGAGGTTCCCTGTGGAACTAATGACATTTGTACAGCAAGTCAGGCTGCTTCTGCAAAGGAGGATGGTGGGAGCAGGAAGATGACAGATTTTTGACAGAACGTGAACCCCAAGATGACAGATTTTCTGAAAGACAACTACAAATACGAGAGTTCTAGTAACACTTCTAATAAAGGGCCAGACGCTTAGATGAATTTTAAATTGATACACTTCCACTGATTTCAATGTTCACAGCTAATGCTCTGTCTCTGAGACTTTAGAGAGAAGAAATAAATGCCATATTTCTGTGCTATGATGACAGATCAGTAAGGTATTTTTTTCCAGAAGGTATAATGCAGAATTACATTAAGGACAGTTCCTTTTCCTTGGCATTGAAACACTTTAAATGATCTCTCCATTTAAAAATATTTTTTTTTCCTGATTGACTTAGCTGAAACTGGACTTGTTTGAAGCAAGTACGGATCCAAATTGACTTAGCTGAAACTGGACTTGTTTGAAGCAAGTACGGATAGATCAGCCATAAGTATGGTCATTTCATCCAAATGAGATCTCTTCCTATATTTAATCCACTGCTATACTGAAAAAATATTAAGGGATGATTAGATCACGGGCTTTTCTCACCTTACATGTCCTGAATGCCCTTAGTACAAGGCTGTAACAGATGCAGGAAGAAAAAGTGCAGAAAACTCTTCATGTCAAAGGCTGAATCTGAACAAAACTGCAGCTGGGAATTTAAGAGCCACAGGGAAAGAAGGCAAGTGGGCAAGGACAAGTTGTTTTTCACCTGGAAGACAGAAGAACTCAGCTCCAGACCCCATGCCTTTAATTTTACTTCCACATTTCTTTGGCTAACCTTCCTCACTGGGAATCTACTTTCTTCAGTGTGTAATAGTGTAACTTTAACACAAGGGTTATGAATTTATATGTCTCTGATATTCCACAATCCTGATGCTGAAGCCTTTTACCTGGTGTATGGGAGTCAAATGATTTCAGAACAAGACAGGTGTGTTAGGGAAAAATGACACTGAAATATTTGTAAAAGTCACTTTCTTCTTCTGCTTTCTACCACCCACAGTCTGATGCAGCTGTCTGTGTGGATCAGCACAATGACCTGCTTTGTAGCAGGTTTGCTTTGTAAACTTCTTTAGGGATTTAAGCAGAATTGGGCAGCTATCTGTCTAAAGTCATATAGCAGGAGAACTCAGCTGGAAGAAGAACATTATCTTCTCAACAGGACAGTGAAATCCATGTTTGAGCACTCAGGCAATTTCTTCCTCAAGAAACTTGAGACCTAGGTAGCAGAGATATGTAGTTTTTGTTTACTGTCTGAATCTTGAACAGAGAGCCTAAATTCCCATTTGAGATGTGTTTCCCAGGGTTGTATTTAGCCCCATGGGCAGGTAGCATTACCTGCTGCATTTGCTATGTCTGTCACCTCTAAAGCTGCTCAGCCTTTCTCACTCTGAACATAAGCAGGCAGGAAAACTGTCACACCACAGAGGTTTTCAGAGAGGTTTTTAAGTCTTTTAAGCACTAACAGCATTTCTCACCAGAATTACAAAAGAGATAAAGAGGAGGATTTATTGTACATTAGTAATAATTTGGCCCTTCAGTCTTAGCCCGAACTCTGAAAACATTTTAATGAAATCCTGTGTATGATTTAGCCAACACAGTAACAAGGTGTGTTTGGACACAGGATTGGAATTTAAACCAAACTGGTTACCAAGTCTCTCCAACTACACACTCATCTATGTTAGCTAAAATACAGACTGAGAATAAAAGTTCCTCTGCTGCATAATATCTTACATATGTATTGGAGATATATTTTTTTCTCTTCTTATCTGTTTACATGTTCCAAATATTTGGTGTAGGCAAACAGCTTTCTAGAGATACCAGCCTAAGTGATTTACTGTGCTGAAGTCATCCATGCCCCTCTCTTCTCTCAACTACCATATGTGAAAGCAGTTTATATTGGCATAAACTTCCTGAACAAACTTTAAATCTTAACTTTTGTAGCTGGTGGAACAAAGAGATCTGGAAAGTCAGCAGTGCCTCGTACTGCTTTGCCTTTAAAGACTCTTTTTCAACTTTTCTCTCTTTTTCTTTGTGATTCCAAAGTGACAGATGGAGTTCTTATGTTGCTGAGATATTTAAAATTAAAAATAGTAAAAACTTATTCAGATTTTAAAACAAACCAACCCCAAACCTTCTGCCCTGCACTCCTGTTCTTCTTTTAATAACCAAAGAAATACTTCTTTTTCTATGGAATTGTTTGAAGAAAACATGTGCTTTCTCCTCTCCTGTTAAATACTTTTCCTGTGCCCTATACATGGGTAATGTATACCTATTACATGGGTAATGAAATGGAAGCATAGAAGGTGGGAAAAGGTAATTATTAAATTTTAAAAATCTTGATTCTAACAAAAACTAGAATCTAGTATTACACAAGGCAAAATAAAATGTAGCAAAGGGGATTCACCTTCATATGTACTGTAACATTTTCTTAATGGAGTACCTATGGTTTCAGTGTTCGACCTGAAAGATGGATGATTACAGAAACAAAACCTTATTGCAAATATTCTGCATCTCAAAGTCTGTAACAAATCAGTTTGCTCCTTTTGTCTTATTGCTGGCTACCACATCCCATTAGTCTGCACTGCCTGGGTTTGCTCTAAGAGCACAGAAAACATGCAAGATCAGAGGCTCTTTTTTCACTTTAGGTTCTGTCATCAGCTCTCATAGAACCAATAGTACTTCCCCCAATTCTAATGGTTCAGCACTGGTTTCTATTACATACAGAGATGGTTCTGCAGGTTTTTTCCCTTCTCTTTTTTTCCCTTAATGTTTTTGTGATAAATGACTGAGTCCCCAAACAGGATTATAGTCAAAGTTTACAATTTATTATGTGAATTTAAGCAAGCAAACAGTGCTGGGTGCACGGGGAGTCTCTGCTCTACCAACACACACCGCACAGGGCCTGGTTTGGTTTATAAACTCCTTGTTAATACATATTCATGACTGTCCCAAGCAGAGGGAGGTCTTTGTTGGGACATGCTCACTTCACCTCCTTGAGTCTTCTCCAACTTTGTATCTCTTCTCCCAGTGCAGCATGAGTAAACACCTGAAAGCATCAGCCTAAATTTCACCCCTTCTCCTCTGGCAGACTGAGCCGGAAATCAATTCCTGTCCAGATCGAACCCCAAAAAGTTCCTCCAGGAATAACAACACAGCTTGGCAAAACATGGGAAATGCTAAGCAAACAAAACATCCTTCACAAACAATCTCTATTATTTAGCCCAAATCATGAGTTGACAATCAGTATCTTTGCCCGGTGCCGCCGCACGCGGCTCTGCTCTCTCTCCCGGTGCCGCGGGCGGTGAGGCCGTGGCGATGCCAAAGGCTCTGCCCTCACCCATCTCTTGGCCCTCTTGGCTTTTAATGCTTGACTATGTGTCTTAGCAGCTTCCAATGCCAAATAAGCAGTATCACAAATAAATTAAGGCTTGTATTAACAAAACAATATTGAGGTATATATACATATATTGAGCTAGACATATTGAGGTAGATTCTAAGATTGCTCCGTATTGACACGAATCAGGGGAACACATTTCAAATTTCATGACTTGGTAAATGAAAATGGCACTTTGTGAAATTTAATCCACAAAAGCTGTAAGTGAATTCACTTTTAAGCAAACTTCCTTATTAGGTTTTGACTTCCTTATTTCAATAAAGTCCTCTGAAACTCAATCCCAGTGTTTTGTTGTGCAACTTTATAAACTGTTCTTCGAAACAGTCCTAAAACAAAGGCCAAAAAAGCAGCAAATTTGGCCCTTGTGTGCTTACAAGTCTCCTGCCTCTCTTAATAAATACTGCATCAAAGATTCTCCCTCTAAGACAAACAGTTTCCCTGATCTTGAGTGCTGGGGTTTTAGTTTGTTTTTAACAGTTTCTCAATTGAATCTGCCAGCAGGCCCATGATCTTTCCAGCAGTGATAACAGTGTGCAATATGAGATTCTTCTCTACCCACTTTTCCTGCCTGTTTTTCTGTCATAGCTGGCTTTTTATGCCATTGAGTAGAGATCCAAGTCTAGGGCTTTAACCAGCTCAAATTTTCAGGTATCATTACTGCACCATTAAAAAAACCTTCTGAATTTCAGTTCTTAAATAGCTTCAGCATAAAATACTGCATACTCTATCTCCATCTTTTTAGCTAGCCTTTTCCTCTTTATCTCCTCTAATAAATTACAGCCATAGACATCTCTTTTCGAAAGTGCAGCATACTATGCTAATTATTTGTAATTTTTTTTTAAAAAAAGACATTGCTTAATTAATTATCATGATATTCTGCATAGCTTTTAAATTAGCACTCATTTGCATTGCAGCAGAACCTGGTCCCAGGGCATTATTGTGCTTAGTGCTGTAGGAACAGAGGCAAGGATCAATCTCAGCCCTAAACAGCTATTAGCCATGTCAGGCAAAAGGATTGGTCTACCTTGTTTAACAGATGAGGTACCAAAGTACAGAGATTAAACAATTTGCTTCAAGAAAATCCATGGCAGAACTGAACCCAGGCCTCTTAAATCTGAGCCAGATGTCCAGTCCACAAGGCCATTTGTCTTCCTTAAGATAAGTCACATTCTGTAAACATCTGTGTCTTATCTGCTGTCTCAGTGCACACTGGCTCAGCAGAGATTTCCTATAGCTATCAATAAAAAAATTTTCATTTCTTCTCTCTTATCAAAAGAAAATTTTGAAACTTCAGGACATTCAAAACTATTGAGTTTTTTTAAAAATGCAGACTGTTGCCATTGCCAGAGCCAGTGTTTCATGCCTCAGAGGAAAACTGGCACAAACACAATTCACATTCATTGCTGTAAACAAGATGTAATGGAGCAGCATAGCAGCAGCCATGACTGTCACATATTAGCATTGCTCTACTTGCATATAATTAATTCCTTGTGAAAGATACCATTATAATAAAACAATTCAAAATAATCTCCCAACCAGTGTTTCTGCCCTGGAAACAACACATCACAGTCAGGAGAATAGTTTCGGCTAACAACACTCCCCTTGTTCTGTACCAGAGCCAACAAGCTCATATCCATCAGTGCTGCAACCAGCCAACCCACAATTAGGAGCTTACTGGGAACATCTATAGTGGAAAATGAGCCTATCATTTCAAGATATTTTAGTAATAAAGCAAGGACAGAAGACACAATGGAATATAGAATATTTGTACCAAAGATACTTGTGGGATGGTCTGTATCTGTAGATATATTAACCAGTTAATCTTCTACAATCCTCAACAGAGAGTGTTATTGGGCATGGTTGGCATTCAAGGGTTTTTAAAGAAAACCTGGACCATGGGACTGTTTTCTGAATTCATGCTACCTGGAAAGTGAGTTTCTCAAAGACAAGAAGGCCAGTATTTTTAATTTGATTGTGTTGCTTTGCATAAAAATACCTTCAATAGCTCAATATTAGCTGGAATAACATTATATTTAAAATATTTTTCTTTGACAGTGGTGTTTTAAAAATAGGTTGGTCAGAAGTAGAGTCATTAATAGAGCTATATTGCTCCTTCTATGTGTAGTAGTATATTTCTCTGTGCTCAGTGCTATACTGAACCATCTAGACATATCCTAAAAAGCCTTGGGGTGTCAGAGGGTTGAGGCATGAAATATCTGATGAATAAGGTCAGTTAGGCCAATGTTTTCTCTGCAAGTCACAGAACAGGAAAAAGTGATGCTTGCAGACCTGTAGGGTTTTGAGTAAAATTTCTAAATTGAAGTGCAGCAAATCGGATTTGAATCCTTCCTGCCTGAAGCAGCCTGAGCCCATGTCATCCAGAAGGATGCTTTACTGCAAGTTGTTTTGGACTTGGCATTTAACTGGGAAGGTCCATCTGAAAGAAGGAAAATATTTAGTGGGCAGAATAGCAAACAGGTACAAGCACAACTCTGTGATTTGTTTTTTTGGCCACAGGGAAGGACAAAAGGGGAGATACTTCTGCTACTATTAATAACAAACTGCCCTCCACAAAATTAAGGCACCTTAAAAGAAGATTTAGAGTGTGTTCACGGTTCCTTGTGCAAAGCCACATTAGGGATTTCCAGCAGCTCTGAAAAACAAATACAATATACTTAATTATGCTGTTCAGTGTAAATAACTGAGGTACAACCCCAGTGACTAGAGGGTCCTGGGTTTTATCTTTGCAGTTCTTACAGCTCAGACAACAGCATGGTCTGAAAGTTAAAACACTCCATGGGAAGGTGAAAGAGTGCCTCAAGGAGAAGCTTAATTTGAACTTCAACCTCCTTTACCCCAATTCATGCTCCCACTGTGATTGGCTGGGGAAGGAGCCCACACTGTTGTGTCTCACACCACTCCATAAGACCTGTATGAAGAAAATGTTTGAAAAGGTTTTGCCCAAGCTGTGGAAGTGTAATGTATTTCTTGATCATGTTTTTGTGGTTATGTGTTTACATGAAAAGGAAGAAAACCGGACAAAATATAGACCAATGCATTTTCCTAACTTAGCAATGTAGAAAACTCAACAACATTTCACAACTTTGAAGCTATAAACTTACAAGTATGCACATATTACAAGTTGGGCTAAGTGGAAACTTTCTGTACTTTAACTATTTATTTGCTTTATAATCAATACATTTCTTTCTTGTTTAACTTCCTCCAATAGCTTTCAACTGTAGTTAGAATTTTAAAGAGTTATCTCTCTTGAGAGAAGTTGTACTTAACAAAATGAGCTGGATAAGTAAAAACTTATAAAAGAGCTGGCCAGAGAAGGTTCAGAAGGATCATATAGCTAATACATAACTCATCACTCAAATTTACTTCTCACTATGTATCCAGTAATAATCTCCTTTGTCCTGCTATCTAGAAAATTTACAAATAAAAATGTACCAATATTTTTATTCTTTTTGGTAATAGCAAACCAGGTTGCTGATTCTTTTCTATACAGTGTGTAGAGGTTTTTTCCTCTACACAGGATCTTGCCAGAAACACTGGCTCACTTAGTTTCATGGGAAGGAGGTTGTGATTCTCACATCTGTTGCAACTTCACAGAAAAGGATGACTGAAGGAAAATAAATATGTCTTATCTTTTTCAGCTTATAACTGGATTTCACTAGTCTTGTTTACAGTAGTAATGCCACTGAAGCTGAAATATGAGTTCAGCTTTGGTAATGTGGAAGTTACAGTCCAGCAGATTTCTCCCTCTCAAGACCATGACTTTCAAACTCCCAGTAGGAAACCAAACATTAAACATGGAAAGCTTAACATTTAAAGCTACAGTGGGTAAAAAACCTCACACTTTTAGAAGCTGCACGTACTTCCATTTAATATTAAGAGCAATACATCTTCAACAAAATGCTGGTGTCCATGAATAAAAGGTAACATGAATTTCTCTTGAAGCTAATTTTCTATGAAGTCATAAAATGTCTATCAAATGTGGACAAGAGTAAGGCAAACTCCTTGCTAAATGCCCAGCAAATGGTCAAGTATTTGTAAGCATGATCTGAAGAGGCTGTGGAGAAAATGACCATGCAAAAGGGTATGTAATTGCATATACAAATATATGTAAACACCAAAACTACCTAGCTCCCAAAGCTATTTATATATATAT
>NW_008676230.1:0-5714 GCF_000695815.1 Acanthisitta chloris
GTAGTAGTAGTAGTATTCCCATACTAATAGGGTACACTGTGTGCTGGCATCTACTGGAGGCTTATACCTCTGTGGGCCTGATGTGACAGGACATGTAATCCACACAGTCTTAGCTGTCCCTCTCCACCTTGGTCAACTACGTGTCCCCTGACTCCCCAAGGATCACTACACTGATGTCGGCCCTAGGGCAGACATGTGCTCAGCACAGTGGACTGCAGCTCGAAGAAGTTGGATTCAGCCTCCAGCAGCAGGCACTAACTGTGCTAACTGAAGCAGCCCTTCTACAGCAGCTCTACTACTTGTTGCAGTGTAGCCCCCGTGTGGTTTTTTTTCCTAAAGGACTGGAATGGTTTAACCCTGGATGGGAACTATGTACCACTCATTCACTCTCACCCCTCCATCCCAGTGCAGAGAAGAATCAGAAAGAGGTAAACCTCATTGGCTGAGATCAGAACACTTACATAATTGAAACAAAACAAAATAATCACCATCATCATGATGAAAAGGAGACGGGTAAAGGAATAAACCCTCAGAGAACCAAGTGATGCGCAATACAACTGCTCGCCACCTGGGGAGCAATGTTCACCCCAAGCAGGGATTTACAGCCCTCACTTCAAATATTCCATGGCATGGAATATCTCTTCGACTAGTTCAAGTCAGCTGTCCTAGCTATGCTCCATCACAGCTTCTTGTGTACCTGCTTGCTGACAGAGCGTGGGAAACTGAAAACCCCTTGATTCAGAGTAAGCACTAAAACATCAGTGTGTATCACTATTCTCATACTGAATCCAAACCACAGCCCCATACCAGCTACTAAGCAGAAAATCAACTCTATTCCAGCTGAAACCATGACAATTCTAAAAAAGTCATGCTTCTTGGATCCTTACCACTTCTCTTTTCAAAAGCAGAGCTGATGAACAGCAGTGGTGTGTGCACTTCTCCTTCTGAGGAACCACCATGACTACCTGTTTCAGACATTCCATGATCCCCACAAACAACTAGCAAATTGGGCAGAGAAGCTTCCTCCTGCAAATAACAGAAAAAAAAAATTTACGCTATCACACAAACACAATTCATATATATCATTTCACTATCTTTATCATTTTCAAACCTGAATATGTCTCAAAATTAATTTCAATTTTTTTGACTCACAATACCTGGAGCAGATAACAAGAGCTGTCTGCAATTAAGTGTTACGCAGTAACAGTCATTTTTAGAAGTTAAGGTATATACATATCTAACACACTTGCCAGTATGTGAGGGGGAAAAAAAACAACATGAAAGAAGCTTCAAAAAAAACCTTGATTTATAGAGTCACAAGAAACTAACTCACTGAAAGATTAAATAAAGGTTATCACACTGCGGGAAGAAAATCAGGAGTCCGGGAACAGCAGCATTAATAGAGAAGTATTCCTTCCCTTCATTTCTTCAGCTTCACTGAGTTTTTAATATACTTTCTAAATTATTAATATTGTAAATATTAAAATAATATCATAGAATCCACTGGGTTGGAAGAGAAGTCCAACCCTACTGTCGCTACTAGACCATGGCACTAAGTGCCACATCCAGTCTCGTCTTGAAAACCTCCTGGGACGGTGAATCCACCACCTCCCTGGGCAGCCCATTCCAATGCCTGATACACTCTCTATAAAAAATCTCTTCCTAACAGTCTCTGGTCTCTCAGTGGTTTTGGGGTAGAAATCTGACGTGACTGATATCAAATGATGTATATGTTTCTGAACAAAGAGAAACAGAAGCATAAGTGAGGCCTATCCAAGAATATTGAGCTCACAAATCAAAGATGGCAGAAAATACCGTTATTCCTCAACAAAGCAGCTTTTTGTCATCTCTAATTATTACCAGTACCTGTCCTATCCAAAAAGTAAAGTGATTTTATTATTTCTGTATTCTAAAAATCAAGATAAGGACTTGCATATATCTGGCAAAATCAAACTTAATAACAAACTGCAGCAAAACCACTGTAGCATCCATGAAACTTCCACACACAGGATTCAACCTCTCTTTTTATGCAATAGTGTCCATTTGTAGAAAAATACTATTGAAGTTTTATGAGCAGCTATTCTGAATCGCACTTGCCAAAAACAAACATGAAAAAGAGCTTCGGGACTTGGCATTTCAGCATCCAGACTGTTTAGTTAAGTGACAACCTGTATTTCCAAATCTAAAACCAGATTCAGATGTGGTACATTTAGCATAAGAAAAATGTAGCTCGCAACCACCATTTCCATTTGATTCTTTCCAGTATCTAAGAATTAGGCATGCCTTCATAACTGCAGCTACCAGAGCAATTAGCTATACATGCCCATTACTCCTTCTGAAGAATTTCATTACTAGAAAGCACACCAACCATCATTTTTAATTCACGAGCGGTAAGATAATTTCAACATGCATTCCTCCCCTCTTCCCGCACACCACAGGGGAGTTATTTGCCAAAGCTGCTCAGAAGAGGCTGTTAACAGATGTTACTAAGGCCAGTCAGTAAATCCTTACAAAACGGAGAATGGCCCGGGGAGGAAAAGAACAGAATACCCAATTTGGTGCAGGAATAGACGAACTACCACCCATAACCACCAAGCATTTCAATATCAGTCCACCACCAACAGAAATTGATCCATGACGAAGCTACATTACCTTTGAAAGAAGAGAAATATGAATCTTCTTCAGTATGTTATCCATTTCACGAAGCTTTGGTCCCACTAATGGACTGTGTGGTCCAGTCATATGTCCAATATGGTCCAACCCCAGGTAATGCAGTATTAGGAGATCCCAATCTTCCCTCTTTAACACTCTATCCAAATGCCTGGTAACATTATCATCAACCTCAAAAAGAAAAGGAAACAATTAAAAGGTAAAAATAATTTCCCTCTTGTGAAATCATCAAACAATTACATCGCACTACCCATGAAAATTCTGCAGAAGCTGATGAGAATTACAGTTGCTCACAATGTTAACAAAAAAAAAAATCAGATTGGTTAGCTCAGCATCAGGTGGTTATCTATATTTGCCTTACAAAACAGATTCTTCATGCCATTTCACTATTTTCTAGTTACAATGCATCAGGTTACATAAAAACAAGGCAAATGGGTTGCCAAGCTTCCACACAAACGTTTTTAAATTGTTTCAAAAATTTTCAGTCACTTTCATCTTCCACACTCATGGTTTATCACTTCCCAAGTGATACATCAAGTATCACAGGGGAAAAGCCTCTGTTTAGTGCTTGGAAGCACAAGGAGGGAAAACCCCTACACCTGCTCTTTCAACTCAGTTTTTGCTACTGCACAAACACAAGAGGATTGTACTTGCTATGAGCAAAAGAATTGACAGCATAGTGAGAAAGAAAAATTATCTGAAGTATTATTTGGGGCCTAACTCACCTGTTTTCCTGATTAGGCTGATAACACATATTTAGTTGTATGTATTTATCCCTGGATATTAAAAACCCTTACAAAATTTCACATGCAACATCACTTTATTGACTCTGGTTGTAACTACCAAAAGAACTATAAAAAGCTGTGTGTTTAATGGACTATATTCAGAAAGCATAAAGACTGCATAAAGAGCCTGAGAGCCACATAATCACAGATACAGCAGCAGGCTTGCATTTTTCCACTCCATGTTGGAGCATTTGCAAGTCTTGTTAGCATAAATAATTTGAAATGTCTTCCAATTCATGTTAGACGTTTCTAACTTTCTTAAACATGACAATAAAATACTTATATCACTAGCAGCGGTCAATGGCCTGATGTTTCACAACTCATATGAACTAAAATTGCCAAAGCATTTACTCTTCTAGTGTGCACAGAATAAGAATTCTCACAATTTGTTTCATTTACTCTCTATGCTCTCTCTCTCTCTCGTACCATCATGCTACACTGCTCCTACTGCAATAATGAAAGTGATGCAACACTATGAACGTATGCCTCGAGGACAACAAGACAATACATTAATGGGCCTCTTAAAGATGGCACTATAAACGTGACAGCAAACTGGAAACATGGATAGTGGAATTTTTAAACAAAGCAAGTTGTCTAACTTCCTACCACCACAAGTTTTGTGAGAAAATTGTATGTTTAGGGAAGTTATACAGTAACACACTGATGGTTACTGTATCATCCAAACACTTCCCTCTGCATGAGGGTCTGCAACACTTAGCTGCACACTGCCAATACCAAAATCACATATAAATCCAAATTCTGTTTAATTGCCAGGTGCATAGTTCAGAACATGGATAGGTTTACTCATTCATTCTTAGAGGTTGCCACTGTGTGTTTGTACTCACTTCACTCAACTTGGGATCATACAAAGACTCTCACCTCTGTAAAGTCTGACACAAAAAACGATGTTGTTCCATCATATTCCACAAAGTGCTTTGGGAACAGTTTAACCCAAGTATCATCACCGTAAAAGATTATTCTTTTCCCAGCTACTTTTGCCTGCCATATCAGATTGTCATCCAACAGAGCTGGAGAATTGAGGTTCACAACAACATCAATGAAACCAGGTATGCTACCTGTCATCAAAGCCTAGGTGAAACAAGCAAAGAGACATATTAGACAAGAAGCTTCCAGTGCTCAGAAGACAGTAGCAATGTAAGCAGGGGGAAGCAATGAGGCAGATGGCAGAGAAATTACACTTTCAATAAAGAAACTTAATAAAGTAAAAGAACAGAAAAGCTGCCTTGCCACATAACATCCCCTGCCACAGCACAATGCTAGCTGATGTCAGAGGCAATAACTGCTTTAAAACACTGAACTAATATTTTCTTAATTAATGGACAGCAAAACGACTGTATGCCAGTTGAAATTTGTATCATTACTAGTCATTAAATCCCCAAAAAGACAGTTCAGAAGGTGTAAGTAACCTGACTCAACACAATGTTAACAATGATAGCACCCTGAAAACAGTAAATAAGCATCCTCTAGAAAATGGAATGAAGTCCACCTATGAAGAGTTACCAGACTGTCTCCCCCTCACTCTCTTGCTGGCCTTCTACTTGACCTACCAAGGCTCACTCCTGCAGCTTCTTCAATGCAGAAGTGTCACTCAGATCCACAACTGAGAAGCCTGGATGACCAAGTATTTTGATGACACTGCCAAAATTCATCTTTTAGTTACCTGGAACTTCACACAACCTACTTTTTAAGCTCTCCAGAAACATCCCTATGACATAATTTTACACTAAACTGGATTTCCCATCAAAAGTTTCAAGAACACAGAGAAATATGAATAAAAATGTTCTTGGATAGAAGACAACTGGAAAACTCAACAACTGGGAGGCCATTGCCTTCCCATGAATACAAATATAAAGATTATGTTAACCATTTAAGCCTGCACCAGGGCCTTAACTGCCCTTAACCGCTGGGCCATGGCAAATCAGTACTCTATCACATGCACCAGACAGCAGATTCAGCTGTCAGCAGTGACAGATTGCACTAACACAACAAAATTGTCCTTTATGCCTATTCCAAGCACATGAAACAACCCAGACTTCAAAACTTTCTCAAATGAAACAGAAGCAAAACCACTTACCTTAATTCGAGGCATAGTCACAGTGGGTGGCTTTGCTTCAGCAATGAAACTGTAGGAAGTCCCTTTCTCAACAGCTTGTGTAGTATATGGCATGAACTGTTTACCTTTGGATCCAAACACGAAGTCATCTCGCAAAGCATCTATCAGAACAATGACAACTTTTT
>NW_008676230.1:5741-8830 GCF_000695815.1 Acanthisitta chloris
TCCTAAACAACAAAAATAGGGTACATAAAAGTCATCAACACATTTTACCAGTGGCTAGACAAAAGTTAAAGGACAACTTCAACACAGAAATGAGTCCTTTCAACTGCTTTGTTAATTTTACGTTCAGAAATGAGAAGCTGCAAACAACAGTGAACATGAGAAGTAATCAGAACGAGCTGAGTTTCCAGGCCATCCAGCACAGGAATAACATAACAACTCCTATACAGTGTCTAGGAAGTAAAACAAAGTATGAATGGAATGTGTTATGTGAGACTGGGAAAACTAAGGAAAAGCTTTGAAACAGAAAATGTCCAAAGCAATAGGAAGGGATAGCTGCTACCTTCTCTCTTGTTAATTCAGTGAAGCTGAACTACATATACATGGCAGACAACATTTGTTAGAAAAAAGATGCAGCATTTCACCTGTGCTGATACCCAGCTTTGCACATCAGAACATAACCAATGCCTCTCATGCAAATCTCACCATAAGATGAGAGGAGAAGTTCAAAGAAATAGATAATTTCATTGAAATGTGAAAGGAAAAGATTTCTGCACACTCGCTCCCCTCACGTAGAAGGCTGTATGCCAGGACAGTTCAGCCACGGCAGCTGCAGGGCCAAAATCCAATTCCAGAATCCCCCGAAAGTGGTACATGGGCAGGCACAGCAAAATGCTGCTGTGTATCAGGCAACAGGCAGTGTCATGCCTTCAAGCCCACCTCCTTCCCTTGCATGGACTTAATACTGGCCACAGCAGCTCTTCATCTGCATTGAGTTTGGTCCACATGGTAAAGTTTAGCTCTTACAGCAGCAGTTTTTGACCCAAACCCTACAGGTCCCATTTCTCTAGCAGGAGAAAATAGAGGAGGACAAAATGGAAGCAGAATGGATCCTAGCCCCAGATCTCTACTCAGACAACATCGCGTTGAACTGACTTCTCAGAATTATATAAAGTTAGGGTTTTTACACTCGCTTTAGAGTAATGTTTGTTTCTGCATAAGCAATTGACAATTTGGAGAGGTTGCAGACAATGGTGTATCTAACACAAGAACCTCAAAAAAAACCAACCTTAGAAACTGTATTTTAGGGTACATAGACATGCATCAATAAACGGCATTCACAGACTCATTACCACTAATGATTTTTCCAGATTGGGAAATTGAGGAAGAGGACACAGCAGGGAGAAAAAGGAAATCTCGACAACTACAACAAAATGCTAACTGCCAGCAACCCTAACTAAACTGATAATTTTGTTTCTCTAGGACTTGAATTACCAACTTAGAAGGCACGCTCTGGGTCTCAAGGAGAAACAAGAAGGCACCACCAGATGTACTGTTAGTTAAAACATTTCTCATCATTTACTCCTATCCACCTGCTTAGGAAAAGAAAGCTCTCTGGACACCGGAAATGTTCAGACCATAAACACATGCACCCTACTCCTAACTTCTGCCTACAGTGTTATTCATCAGTGAGTCAAAGTACTGCAAAGTTCAAAGGAATTTGCAGTCAATTACAAGCCGCAGGAAAATACTTACTGTAAGATAGCTAAGGCAATGCACTGCCATGAGGCATGCTAATTTATCCCTGCCATGGTTACTTAGAAAGCAGTTACTTTAAACGAAGCTGAACCTTTGCAAACAGTGAAGAAAACCACAGGTTTTCTACCAAAAACTTACCACAGTGATGTCCTTGCAGCAGGATTCACTATTACAGCCATCCCACAAGCAAGACAGCATGGATTCAATGGCAGTCAGGACTCACAGAGTGAAACAGGAAATGCAGAAGCACTGGATAAATGTTATTTTCTGAATAAATCTAAAATAGGTTGAAAGCCTTCTGCATCATGCTTTAGTAAGCAACAACTTGCCTTTAGAGTTTATCACCCAGACCAAGAGACCACTCTGCAAGTAGCTCGGAACTCAAGAACTACAGAAACAAAGCATTGTTCCACTGTCACTGCATTTTTTGCCTACCACACCCAGGATTACTAGTGACAGGCCAAAATTTAAACTGTCTGTAGCACCCTGTGGCGTGCTCTTACAGTCTTGTACCACTCCTTTCAAAACACAATTTTCTGACATCTCCCTTCCATCCAAACAGTCTCCCTCTGTATTAGTCTCCTGCTAATAATCACATGCGAATGCAACATTTCACTCACACCAGCCTATCAAACATCTCTGGCAGTCTTGGTAAACTTCAGCCAAAAAGCAACCTGCCATCCAGCAGAATCCACTCAGGTCTGTTACCAGACTAGATTCTTTCAGTGCTGCTGCTTGATCAGCACATCACACTCTAAACCACATGACCTTCTCTTCCCTCCCCTGTGTCTCACAATTCAAGTATGCCTGTCCCAACAGGCATAATGTCAGACATTTTAGAAGAACTGACAACAACAGGCAGCTAAAGTCCCAGTTTGGCACTTACATCCATGTTCCACCGAGCTAACTGTAAGCAGATGTCCCAAGCAAGAGCTTTGTATGAAGAAAATGCTACTCAATTCAGCTGTCCACTGAACCTAAGGTTTCATCCCATGAGCTCCAACACTGGTGAAGAACACTCCTTGAAGTACACAGTCCCTCTTGCTCACATTACTTTAATATGACTTGTGACTGGACTTAAAAGACAGCTACATTATCAGCAGACCCTCTAATGACTCTTCATTAAAAAGATGCTGAAAAACTTTAGTTTCACAGATTCAGCTATGGAATACAGCACAGTCTGTAAAGAACATGATCTCACAGGAAGAGGAATGGACAGTAACACCGTGCGTTCCGAAATCTGACCGGACTGTGAAGGAAATCCGCATCACTACAGTTGCTTTTCTCACTACTAAAGTGTTAAAAGTCCCACTGGAGTGGCGTGAAGACATTCACACACCGCAGTGAGCACCACAGAAACAATGATTCTAGGTCACAACACAACCAGGCAGTTATAGAGCAAACACAAGAGCTGCCAGAACCGAAACGACACCGTTTAACGCGAACAACCAGTCCCTGAACAGGATGGGGTACGACGGCCGCATCGGCAGCAGGGAAAGGGGAACAGAACGACAGAAAATCACAACCACCAGAACCGTGACAGCTGACGCTTA
>NW_008676231.1:0-3874 GCF_000695815.1 Acanthisitta chloris
CACTGATAGCAGCTGCAGTGCCTGCTGGAAGTAACCGGTATTCCTCTCTTTTCAGACACTTTTCCCGAAATCCCCCTGAACAACGAGAAAACCTTGCCAGAAACCAGCTATCCCAACCAAACGACACGACTGCCACCGATAACCTACACGGGGCGCTTCTCTTTAGAGCCGGCCCCCAACAGCAGCAACACCTTATGGCCAGAGCCCCTCTTCAGCCTCGTCAGTGGGCTGGTAGGCATGGCTAATGCACCTCCCACCTCTACACCTACTTCATCATCACCGTCCTCCTCCTCACAGAGCTCCCCACTGAGCTGTTCTGTCCAGGCCAGCGAGAACAGTCCAATTTATTCAGCTGCACCAACTTTCCCCAATGCCAGCTCTGACATTTTTCCTGAATCACAGACCCAGTCTTTTCCCAACCCCTCTGGAGCCCCCATCCAGTATCCACCTCCAGCTTATCCAACTGCTAAAACCAACTTTCAGGTGCCAATGATCCCGGATTACCTGTTCCCTCAGCAACAGGGGGAGCTCAGTCTTGTTCCAGCTGATCAGAAGCCCTTCCCAGCCCTTGAGACCAGAGCACAGCAGCCTTCCCTCACGCCGCTATCCACTATTAAGGCATTTGCAACTCAGACTGGCTCCCAAGAGTTGAAGACCCTCAACACTAACTATCAGTCCCAGCTGATCAAGCCCAGCAGGATGAGGAAATACCCAAACCGTCCCAGCAAGACCCCACCTCACGAGCGACCCTATGCCTGCCCAGTGGAGTCCTGTGACCGGAGGTTTTCACGATCCGATGAACTAACGCGACACATACGCATCCACACAGGACAGAAACCTTTCCAGTGCCGCATTTGCAGGGAGTGACCACTTGACTACACACATCCGCACACACACAGGAGAGAAGCCATTTGCCTGTGACATTTGTGGCAGAAAGTTTGCCAGAAGTGATGAGAGGAAGAGGCACACTAAAATCCACCTTAGGCAGAAGGACAAGAAAGTGGAAAAGGCAGCTCCAGTCTCAACTGCTTCCTCAATTCCCACCTATTCATCCTCTGTGACTACATCCTACCCTTCCTCCATTGCCACCAGTTACCCCTCACCAGTGCACACAGTGTATTCCTCTCCTACTCCCTCTTCCTATCCCTCCCCTGCACACAACGCATTCCCATCCCCTTCTATAGCAACCACTTACCCCTCTGGCACTGCTGCTTTTCAGACCCAGGTGGCCACCTTCTCATCTCCAGCGGTCACCAACAATTTCAGCTCACAGGTGACCTCAGCACTTTCAGACATGAACTCAACCTTTTCTCCAAGGACAATTGAGATCTGCTGAGGCTACCTTCTGGAACAGGAGAATTCACCTTTTCCATTGGTATTATCAGACATGGAGTCTCCAGTTACTCCCCCAACACCATACGTTGCAAGGCTATTTAACTTTAGTTTAAACTTCAGCTGCCTGAGACAACTGCTGCTTAAGTTTTCCACCTCTGTTGAATGACTTAATTTGCATGGACTGTGGATATAAGTTCAATATCATTTTCCCCGTAAACAATAGTCTTTTATTAGGAAGAAAGGACTTTTGATTAAGTATCTAGCTGATGTAAATTGTACATGTGCCATGGTTTTGCTTTCCTTTAGGTACTATTGATGTGAAAAAAATCTTTGCATATCCATATTGTATTATTTGGAGTTTGCAGGGCCATAGTTTGTAAATGTTAATTCTGTTATAGTGACAGTGCTGTCATGCATTTCAGACTTCTTTGGGAACAGCACTTACTGTATTTGAGCATGTTAGAGTGATGCTATGTAAATATCACCTGATGAGACACTCACTTGTGGCAGAAGTTTTGTTTTTAAAGTTACAAGTCTTGGTGCCTTTTTGTGAAGCCTTGCTGACATCATGCATTTGTGTGAATGGATGCTTTGCATCTTGCCTTAAAGTGAAAGGGATGCTACTCAAGGAATGTAAGGAAGAGCAGATAATGGGTGGGGAGAGGAACACGAGGAAGCCCTAGGGGATGGAATGTAAGCAAAAAAACCCCAAACCAACCAACAAATAACACCCCAAAAAACCCCACCACATCTCTCAAAGTCTATTTTTGTTACAAAAATGTAAATTTATATATATATATATATTCAGGAGTTGGAATGTTGTAGTTACCTACTGAGTAGGCAGCAATTTTTGTATGTTATGAACATGCAGTTCATTATTTTGTGGTTTATTTTTATTTTGTAATTGTGTTTGTTAAAATGAAAGTGACTGTTCGGCTTCTAAACACATCGAATGCGCTTTCCTGCCAATGGGATATTTGGTGTACAATACCCTTCAGAAAAAAATAAATAAAATCTCAAATCATATGGACTTCCACATTGTCCTTTCAGTTGCTTCATAGGAAGACTGCACCACAGCAATCCTGACTCTTTGAGCGGCTGCAAGCAACATGTGCTGCTTGTCTCCTGGAAATAATACCTGCTTAAAGAAAGGAGATCAATCTTATGTCCAGTTGCTCACAAAGGCACAGATGAAGTACACACATCCTTGCATTAGGCCCATCACCTGCTCTTTTGAAGTAGCCACGATTACCTTTTTCTGGCTTCTCCAGAAGCACGAGCTAATCTTAGGAAGCAAAACTATTCTTCCAGTGCAGTAAATTAGGTTAGAAAATTAGAATCTCAACTGTGTGTTCATAGGTATTCAGAAACCTTACCAAATGGCAAGATAATAGAGCACTTTCTAGCCTGGAAATAGAGCAAGCTCAGTCACAATGGCTGGTTGACAGAAAGTAGCCCTGATCAGCTGAGGGCTGTCATCAGCTCCTCCTTGACACAACATGGTGCATATGTGTGAGGGCTTGATAGCCTTTAGTACAGGTGTTTCAGTATTTGTAGGAGGAAAACACTTCCTTACATGATGGTTTCACCTGAGCACCTTTGCTAGCAGCCAGGCATGTGTCTGGCTAGCCACCTCTGCACAAAAAACTGGCCTCTGTGTGCCCAGCCAGCCGTGCAAGGGAGATGATGGGATCTCTAGCTCTAAGAAACACCAGCCTACTTGCCCTGCGCTTCATCCACTTTGTGATGGTAGATCCTTTCAACTTGTGGAGGCCTCTAGAAATACACCCTAACCCTCTCCCTCTCCTCCCCAGACACCACCTCATACCTTCTCTAGAGTGTGCTGCAGTCTCCCTTTAAACGGAAAAATTCTGGGCTCCCGCAGCTATAGGCATTGGTCACAGGCACTTCACAGGTGGCGGTGTCCAACTGCAGGGATGTTTAGAGGCACAGAACCAGGTATGTAGGGTTACTGTTTGGCCCTGTGTTGACCCTGGCTCAAAAAGCAATAGATCGAGTAGTGTGAGCCAGCAGTGTTCAGTAGCTGTGCACTCGTCTGTAATGGCCCACAAGCTGCCAGATGACATTTCCTATCCAGCTGGAGGGTCACTTGTCTGAATTGCATCTCTTTGCAGGAAGCTCCCTGTACCATGGAGTCGCTAGTTTGGACAAAGAATTGTAAAAACTTGACATACGCCAGCTAGGGCCACTTTCATGCAGATAATCTTTGGTGTAACTTCCTAGAAAATGCTTGTAATTTAAGCTTTGGCATCTGGTCTAAATGGCAGCAACCTGTGCTTTGCATTGCCATCCCCATTCATCACGTAAAGAAAAGAAACTTGAATGGGGTCTCTTGCTCCCACTATTTTAATGGCCTTCGTCCCGTAAAACAAAAGCAGATTTCAAAGTTGAGAAAGCATTGACTGTACATTTTCTGCAAGATCTTTTTGTTTTCTGCTGGCCTGAAGTCAGGATCTCTGATTCTTAAAAAGTTTGCTTCTAGTCCAATTGAGAGGATGACTCGATTCGGAGGCTGTTC
>NW_008676232.1:0-6428 GCF_000695815.1 Acanthisitta chloris
CTGCCCGCCCCGCGCCCAGCCCAACCCGAGAAGGGTGTCCTGTTCCTGTTTCGCACCGCGTAACGGAATGCCCAGGCAGCGGCGGGAAAGAAGCGCACCGAACAGAAAAAAGTAACTTAAAAGTTTATATTTGCACACTGGTGGTGTGTTTGCATCTATTAAATGCTACAAGCATAGTACTATAGGTGTGGACGTCTATAGCGCTACAAACACGGGGGTCACACGAGTAAAAATTTCATAAAATAGTACTGACTTTACAATTGATTTGACTTCTGCATTAGTTAGTTCTCCAGCTTAGTAAAACAGTAAACGAGTGTCTACCATAACACAGGTCTGATAAGACAATAATTCAACTACTATTAAAAACCTGTCACACAGATGGCTAAAAGGTTTTCTGCCCTGAGCTTTCCACCTCCTGTGGGATGCACAAGCTGCTGACCAGAAGCCAAAATCCCTGTTGGTCTCACGGAGTTCATACTCCTGCCTGTGCTCAAGACCTGATTGTAACACACCTTGTGATGTGCTGTGGACATGAGCTAGTTGTAAGTTGCTGCAAAAAATAACCATGAGTCTGAACTTCCACTCTCCATTTATTCTAACACATTCAGAAGACTCTGAAAAACTAGGACCTACCTGAAGCCCTAGGCAGTAATCTCAATCACTTTTATTTATGCCACATCAACACACACTGCTGGCATGGGAGAACCAAAGGCTTTCCTTCCCCTCGCAGTTGAGGCTGAGGAGCAGCACAGTGCAGGGGGCCAGGGGGACACAGCAGGCTCTGGCTCCAGTGTCTATGCTCCAGCCCTGGAGCAGCACTGCCTTTCACCAACATTAAGCACTTGGCCTAGAAGCAGAGGACAAGTGTACACTGGGAGGTATTGTTAGTCTTCACCTTGTTTTTAGATCCTTTCAGTGACTCACAACTGTTGGTGACAGGATACAGGCCAGAGCGACCCTCAGGGGCAGCTATTCTATGCTCATGTTTTCCAGCAAATATGAAGCTTTGCAGGTGCGTATTTTGCACTGCAATATTACATACACATGTTGAGTTCACTGTGGTTTCATTCAATACAAAGATCACCTTCATGCTCTTGTGATGTTGTCCTTATCCTTTTAATCTCTACCTGCCTTTGAACAATTCTCAGCTGTGGAGATTTCCAGGAGAAACAAATTCTCTTTATTTCTTTTGCCTACCTGCTAGGCCCACACATTTCACACAGCACCAGAGTTCAACTCCCCTCACCTCCTCACAGTTTAGAGTTTCTAAACAAATACACTGGATCCTTAAATAGCTCTCAGTGGGATGGGTAACAAAGCAAAACTGAGCCCATGCCCACACGAGCTTCTGACATAGGTTACATTTGAAAACATCAAAACAAGAACTATATATACACACCACAGAACTTCACATCAAAGCTCAGTTGAGTGCTGCCTGCTACCAGCAGTAAAATGCACGTCAGAAATAGCAAAAAATGTGAAAGAACAAAAAAAATGTTGAAAATGCTTGTGATCAAGGAAAAGAAATATTATAAACTCAGGGCTTACCTGCTTGGAAAGCTCCTCTCATTGTATCTGATGCATCCAATAAACCCAGAATGTCACTTCAGGTGGCAGTGCTGGGGTGGGAAGTTCCCCACACACCCCAGGCAGCCCTGTGTTGTCTCTGCCTGACACAGTGTCTAACAGCTGTTTCTGTGGGCATTGTCTAAGCTGGACTGGGGAACAGGGCTAGAAGAGCCTCTCTGCTCCCCAAGGCATTTCTTTATTTGGATCACTGCTGTCAGACCACTCAGAGTGTGAACCTTCTGTCTGTAAAGCACTTTACAAAAATCTGCTTTCTACACAGAATTTGAAGATCTCGTATTACATTTTGAGAGAAATAAGTCAACACTGTAGACCACTTAGCATTTGATTTCTCCATGCATAACATATTTTGTCAAGTTTCTTCAGTTGCCACCTTTGCTCAAGTCACCGTTTAGCACTTTTAGATCCAAAACAGAGAAGTTTGTATCTCAGGGGGATGTTAGAATCTTTCCAGTCTCTCTCATTTCCTCCTTCCATTCCACATAGACACACATCCTGAATTTAATATTAAAGAAGATTTACCATGATAAGACTTTTCCCTGGGGAAAAAAAACAACACAAAACTCACCAATACCCACATATCAGCCAAAGAGCCCACTGCAAACCATGCAGAGTCTTCTTTCATTTCTCATGGGCAAAGTGTGAGAATGGCAAAGAGAGAACTTTTATTGAATGGTCTTGTATTGCAGAACACTGTTCTCCTGCTGGAAAACTAGTGCTCACTTTTGGCTTGTGCTCTGGGGCTACTGCCTAGTTTTCCAAGTAATATTGCTCTGTCTGTACCACACACTTAGCTTGTGGCAATGATGCATTTCTATGGCTACCTTCGGAGTACAAAGATTTCATCTTAAGCCCAGTAGTCCATAGAAATGTATTTTGTTTGGCTTTACTCATTTTAGTGCCAGATCATAGTTTCACCCAGTAATTAATGAAAACACATCCATTTTCACAGTAGTTGCTGTATAGCTGCACAAAGTATTATTAGAGAGTCATTTGAGAACTTTTGTGACAAAGAATGATTGGACTGAAAAAATATAAGGAAATCTTGTTGCCACATTTATCTTTCTGATTTGTTTAAAATGAGAACAAATTATACCCAGTTTTTAATAATGTGTGCTGGGATTGTATCAGACAACTCACTTATGAGGTAACCAGTACTCTTATGAATACTGCAGCTGCTGTTTTCTGTACCAGCAGGATGAAGACCAAGTGTTTACACATTATACACACAGACACAGCCATGCGACCGCATGGCGCTGGGCAGATTACCTACTGCTTCCCATGTATTCAGTTCAGGATCATATTTCTCAATACTCTGCAGGTATGTTCCTTTGGAATAGGAATAGCCTCCTGTCACATAGATGCATCCGTTCATGACCACTGAGCCACACTCCATCCTCCTCTCCATCATGCGAGCCATCTGCTTCCACTCGTTCTGCTCCGGGTCGTAGCAGTCCGTGATGGTGGTCTGCCCACCCACAAAATAGATCTTGTTGTGTAATGGAATTGAACACAATCCGTATTCTTCGGAAAGAAAGGAATACAGTACACCTCAGCATGTTAATGTTAACTTCAGCTGCAACTACATGACAAACACTGAGCACTGCTGAGGGCGGCTCAGTTTCTTCACTGAGCTCAGGAGACACCTCAGGATTTTCTGCTACACTTGGTAAAAGAAAGCTGAAGGTATTACAGAAGATACAGATTTAAGCACCAGTACTTAGTGAGAATTACTTAAAAAAACTTACTGTTGCCGGATGTAGAACATAAAGAAAACCCTTTTAAAATCATATAAACTATTTTTGCCAAATGCCTATGAATAGATTTTAGAGAAACTCATATTATATAATAGAATGTGGCCATTCCTTAATTCAGTATTTATATGGTGATTCCTATAGAACAGATGCTCAAGAAGGACTTCCCCTCTCAGAGTCTGGAAATGGGAGATGATCCTGCTCTGGCCCTTGCTGCCCTACAGGCATTTCTTTAACATGCCAAAAACTCTAACCTGGGTTTAAGGACTCCTAGATACAAGTACTCAAATCAAGCTCTACAGAAATTATTGTTTACCTGGATGTGGACTTGTGGTGACAATACTCCACTCATTGCTACCTGAATGGTATCTCTGGATTTTATCGTAGGTGCAGCTTCCTCTGTACCCATAGTGACCTCCGGTTACGTAGATGACTTCATGCAGGACACAGGCAGTGGCATTTCCAACACCTGGACACAGTGTGAAAGTCACAACACACCTTCAGACTGCAGATAACAACCATGGTCTCTTCCATCCGCGATCTCATTTCAAATGACTTGGTAGTATTTTAGGGTAAAATTACACTTGCAAGTATCAACTCAATGTGAAATGAAATAGACTTGCCAAGACATCTCATCAAGGTAAGTAAAGAACTAAATAAAGCCACAGTAACCAATACAAATTGTATATATAATCCACACAGTAGTTCACAGAAGTTTTAGGCAGTGATTAAAGTCAGATTGTCACATTGGTTTTGGCATAGAGAATTAGTTTCATTATTTCACTAAGTTAAAGATAATTTAAAAAAATCCCTCATATCGCACGGACAGAGACAATGAGAGTTGAGATTGTTCAATGTCTCGAGGTATCTTTTCTGATACTTTTGGTCGTTCTTATGGTATTACTATATTCCTATTGCTGCTATATAAACAAAGACAAAAACAGAATTAAGCCGTGTTAACTCCATCTCTAGGATAACAAAATGAAATAAAAGAAGGGGTTTTTTGAGCATGTAAGAAATTCCACACAGAAAACAGGGCAAAATAACTGCACAGAACATGTAACTGCTCATAATGTTACTGTCACATTTCTATTTTTGAAGGAAATAAAAGGGAACAGCAGCAACATTTGAGGAAAATATACAATGGAGAAATTTGTAGGAGCATAAGCTTTTTTCTCTTACAGATACCTCCAAAAACTCTCATGCATGTAGAAAAATACCATGTTGTGGCAACTTACAGTAAATTTTTATAATGAATTGTAAACATTTGTATTAATTTTTATACATGTGTGATAAAATGTATCATTGTTTACAAATTTTTTAAGAAAATAACACCCTTTAGTTAGGCCGTGTTTCACACATTTTTAATAGATGACTATTTTGGCTGCTAGAAACACGTAGTAGTGCTTTTCCTTATCCTCACACTAGAGATTAAACTAAGGATCCTGAACAGATGATATATAGAAATGGGGAGGAAACTGCATGCAAGAGGTTTTCAGTGATGACACCTTTATAAATGCACAGAAAATCCTAGTAATCTGGTCTTATATTAAAATAATATGGTCCCTTGATTGGAGCCTGCTCTTTGAGCATTACTGAATGGACTCTAATCCTGGGTATTTTCTATTTCTATTTTGAACAGAAATTTTACTCTTGAAAGAAGGCAAAACTAAACTGAGACTACCACTTGCTTTTGTACCTTAGTGTTCCATGGCGCAGCACAGCACAGCATTTGGATGTTTGCAGGCACTTGGCTAGTGAAGACCTGAACCAAAGCCCACCAACATCAACAGGAGATTCCTGTGGACTTCTCTAGAAGTCAGATCAAACCCCAAGTGTGTCCATGGCACTTAAAAGTGGCAAATACAAAAGGACTGACTTTGGAGACAGAGGCCATGCAAAGGTTTACCTACCTTTGATCATGTTTGCAATGGGAAACCATTTCTGTATTAAAGGATCATAGAACTCAGCTTCTTGCACTGGAGCTCCCTTTCGGTACCCACCCAAGGCATAGATGCAGCCACTCAAGGAAACTGTGCAGTGGTAATACCTTGCATCGAGCATGGGGCAGCCTTCTGCCCACTCATCTCTCTCACTGTTATAGATCCACACGGTGTCAAGGGCTTCGATGCTCTCCATTCTGTAACCTCCTGTCACATAGATGTCTGGTCCCAGGCTAGTGACCCCATAGCTCTCTCTGGTGTGATCTGGCATCTCTGTTCCCTGGACCCATGCATTGGTTAAAGGATCCCAAACATGCACTTTTGATAAGGGATGCCAGTAATATCCTCCAATCACATACATGGCTGCTGTGGGTCTTCTGGAAAGACCTTTGGGATTGAGGTTCAGGGCATTGTATATAAGTGACCGTATCTTTCTGTCATTGAGTCGGCATTTTTTTTGTAGGCTTAAAGCTGTCTTCAAATACATGTTATCTAAGTCTACTTTGATGTAGCTCAGCAGTTCATAGACATCTTCAATTCTTTCTTCCACGTCGTGCGCAACCCACTTAACGACAGCTTCAATGGCTGCCTCTTCTTTCTGAACATTGAGATTCTCTCTGGAGAGAATATAAGAGAGCTTCTCTTTGCCAACGTCCAGAAATTCTTCCTGCTTCCACACTTCTTCAAACTGCCATAACAATATCCTCCTGGACTCCTTCTCTAGCTCTGAGCAATCATGATATTCGGCAAAGGAGTGCATCCCTATGCAGTTGTCAGTATCTAAGAGCCTCACCAGAAACTGCTCGCAGGCTTTCTTTACTGACACGAACTGGAGCAGGTCCGCAGCCTGCAGCAGGCTTTGGACATTTCTCTTTGTTATCTGGATCTGTGATGTGTACGCATAATTCACGAGAGCTTCCAGGACTGCGTGGCTGAGCCCGGGAAGGCTGATCTGGTTTTTGGATTTCTCTTTCATATCGGCTGTGAACATGGCTTTGAAGTAACTGCTGCAGGCTGCCAGGGCGGCTCTGTGGCAGTGGAAGATGACCCCCGAAGCGCACTGCAGGCTGATGTCGGTGAACAGCCCGTCCAGGTAAAACGCCCGGAACGCCCCCAGGAACGCCGCGGGGTGCGCGGAGTCCTC
>NW_008676233.1:0-4947 GCF_000695815.1 Acanthisitta chloris
GATGCTGAGGGCAGAGCAGGCAGCGCCACAGCCCCAGCTCCAGGGGGCTGCAGGGCTGGGTTTGGACACTGGGCAGTGCACAGCAGTACAACTCCTATGACTCCCCATCCGCATGGTCTCTGGCGCAGTGAAGTTTCCCTCCGTTCTCCTAGTACTTATGCTCTGTCTTTCCAGTAACTGAAGTAGCAACAACAGCAAAGATTCTTCAGGATTATCCTAATACAGGTTTTGATTTGAAGAGTTGTCAGCTACCTGCCTTTGTCTTTTTTCCATGCATTAACTATTAACAACCCAGCCAACGTACTGCAACGTTCAAAGGCCCTTGATTGAACCTGCTAAGCCCCAGTAAATCAGGAAATCCCAGCAAACTCCCAAACTTCCCAACAATGATTGTGTTTGAAGAGCAGGGAGCCGTTTCAATATTTCACTTGTTTTCCAAAATCCTTTGATATTCTTTCAAGCTTAGCCCCCATTTTCAACCAACCTCCTCACCCCTGATGGGCTGCAGACCAGAGCAGAGCCCCAGGCCATGGTCCCAGGCAGTCCCTGGGGGCTGTGTGATGCTGCTGAGGGTGACCCATTCCCATCTCTGCCTTGGGCATCAGCACAGTGGGAAGCACTGACACCTCTGCCCTGGCAGCTGTGCTGGGGGTATCAGCCTCCCCTCCTCCCGCTGACCCCACCACAGAGCAGATCCTCTGCACGTGCTGGCTCTGCTTTGGGCCCACTGCTCACCTGCTGAAAGGAGGGGGGTGTTCCTCACCCTCCCCGTGCCGGAGGCACATACAGCACACAGAGATGTTCTCTCCAGTTTTCTTCACCTTCCCCGTCTCTATTTTCTGGCATGTTCACAAAGGTCAACCACAGCCTTGCACTGGAAAACCAGAGGTGAAGAGCTGAGCCCATCCCAGCACTCACTTGGCTCTCCTCCACATGGCTGCTCTTCAGACAGTATCCATTTCTCTTGCACATAAAAAGTGAAGGTGGTTGTTCATCAGGATCAATAGAGGAGGTTAATTAAATACCTCTGCTCAGCAACACATCAAAGCCTTCTCTTCAGGCCCAGCGTGTGTGTGGGTGATCTTTTCCTGCCTTGCCCAGACCAATCCCTTTGATTCAGGAAGGGCTGTGCAGGGACCTTAGGGAAGCCAAGCAGCAGTTCAGCTCTTCTGATTACCAAGGTCAACATAAGTATCACTCCAATAATCTTAAGCCCCATAAAGCAGCTACAATTCATTCCTAGCCCAAAGCTATTGGTCCTGCATGGGTGTTTTTCTCCTCTCTGCAGAAAAAGTCCTGACAAAATGTGAATTGGCTTTTGGGATGCCACACATGGTTGCACAAACCCTGCCCTGGCCATTGCTCCCAAAGGAAGGCAGGAAGGGAGGTGGGTGGCAGCAGTTTGGAGGCTGATGTGGGCTGAGAGAGTCCCAGGGGCTGGGGCTGCAGGGAATGTGCTGTGTCTGGGAGCACATGCCCATGGTCCCAGCAGATGCTTTTCCAGTTAAGCAGCTAATAGCCCCTAGAATCCCTGCAGACAAGGGAATTCAATAAAGATGCACTGTTAAAATTAAAAAAAAAAACAAAAAAAAAGCAACCCACAATTTTTCAAATTGCATAGTAATAAATGGGTAATAAATGTAAGCATTTTATCCTGTAATAAAAACTAGATTTGCTTGAAGCTTCTGTACCAAAACCTTGAGCATATCTCAGCTGTTCTGCTGCCCCAGGCTGGTGCTACCAGCTCTTCTCCACCTCTTCTCTCTGGCTGCTGAGAGGGCATTGGCCACTGATGGGCCCTCTCAGCTAGGAAAGGTGTTCTACTGCAGCTGTTCAAAGAACTAAAGTAATTTTGGACCAGGTACGACTCACCCTGGCAGTCCCAGACTGCTGAGCAAGTGCCAGTAGAAGCACTGTCCCTCTGGGTCTCTTCCTTGGCTTCTGAAGCACTTAGCATCCTCTTGTACCAATGTGTGAGCAGAAGATGTGCACCCATCATCCTGCAAAGTCCAAATCAATGATGTGAACAACAGGACTCAAAGTGTCTGTTCTTAAAGCATCTGTCTTCATGGGTTTTAATTTAGCAAACCAACAAAGATCAGTTCAATTTCGCAAAAAAAGATGACTAAACCAAGAGTTTCCCTGTGGAAAAAGTTTAATTAGGATGGGAACAAGCACAAACAAGCAGCAGTGTCTGGGGAACCATCCCAGGAACTTCAGTGGTTTGTTTTACAAGTCTTTGCAGTGCAATCTGAGACCAAACCTCCCTTTTGCTTGAGCAGGAGAAATGTGATGCTCCAGCTCTAATATGGACTAAAGCACATTTTTGGGGGGGTGAAGGGCGGAGTGACTTTGTAGATACAATCAAGTCCTTTAGCCTGCTCACAGTCTCCAGGTTTAAATTCAGTCTTCTCAGATCCTGAAGGAGCATCCCCAAAAGAGAGCAGGAGCCTGTCCCGGCACTGAGCAGCTGGAAAGCTGCAGCCTGGGAGCAGATGTACCTTCCAGCCAGTGCCTTGCAGGAGAGCACCTAGAAACATCCATAATTACAGGCCAAGCAAGCACTAGCCCTTCAGTGCCTCTGTGCTAGGTACCACCAGGCTTACCAAGGGATCTGGAAAGTCCTGCTTGGCTCTCAGAGACAAATAGGTCTTTCCAGGTTTGGAATCAAGGGGCATGAAATCATCTGTCTCCTCCTGGCCCCAAAACATTCAATGTTTTCCACTCTTCCAGGGGATCTTTTCTTTCAGTCCAGCCTGCACAAGGATTCTCACTGGGCCAAACAGAATTTGGGGCCCACACACCAAACTCTGCATGGAGCAGGACCCGCAGAGCCCTGACCAGTCTCACCACATGTCCCAGGCTTTCCACAGCCACAGAGGTGTCCCCATTCCTGACCCCTGGGACTCTGACAGGTGGCAGCAAGGAGGAAGCAAAGCCCCTTTGCTCCGTGTCACAGAGCAGAGGACAGAGCAGGGCTATGGGGTAAAACCGGTTCTATATTTAAGGGCTGCATCGGGTTGTTATGGCAACAGGAATTCCAGCCACCACTGCGGGCTCCTCCGCCTCCCTCCATCCTCTGCAGAGCCCAACTGTGCAGCAGCACCAGCTCTGCCACACGCTTGGGCTGGAGGGAAGAGGGAAAATGTGCAACTCATCTTTGCACAGACAGCGTTTTCCTCCAGGAGTGGAAAGTGAACAACAACAGCTCAAATCACTGTGCCGACAGGTACAGGTACCGACAGTAAAGTCCAGAAGCAGAAAGGTTCAGATCCACTCAACTCATGAAGCCCAGAGGGGCTGGGAGCTCCCAGCATGACAAACCCACCTGGTGTGTCCCAGGGGCTCCCAGTGTGGGCATGAGGTGCATCCCGGTGGGGTGGGAATGACCTCCTCCTCCCACCTCCCCCCCCAGGGCAGACCCGAGGCTCAAACACACTGGCAGCAGTCACAGTGACACTTCCCCAAGCTCAGTTTCTTTTGTCTGACTGGTGAAAGTCTGCATTTCATCTGTGTATCCATCTGTGTACTTATATGGTCCTCATCTCCACTGTGCCCAAATCTCAAGGGCCACCAGGACATTGTTTGCTTTTTTTTGCAGCTATCATGCTGGAATTCATAAACAGAAAAGCTGTATGTGAGACACATGAAGTAAACCTTCCCTTCCCTGCTACTAAAGCCTCAGCTGGAGTCCTGCATCCAATTTTGGGCACTGTTCATCAAGGAAGTCAGGCCCCAACTGGCAAGAGCCCAGGGGACAGCTATAGGAGTGACCAGAGACACAAAAACGCATCCTCTGAGGAGAGCTGGAGGGAAATGGGTCAATTAACTCATAAAAGCAGGAGGCAGAGCAGAGATGAGGTAACAGTTTTCCATTCACAAAAGGTTCCTGTAGAAGAGAGCAATAACTTGCTTTCCTTTCAGCTGGGAATCAGAGAAATAAACAGTAGGGTGGGAGAATTAGGATGACTATTGGGGGAAAAAAAAGAGTAGAGCCCTGGGGTAGTTTGCCAAGGAGACTGAGGGGTGGAGACATCATTAAGACTTCAAGAAAAAGATGGTTAAGCATCTGTCAGGATGGTCTAGACATATTGATCTTGTCTTGGTACAGGAGGATGGATTAGGGTACGTCTCCATGCCCCTTCCTGCCACAGAGCTGAGATTGCTCTGCGAGAACTTCACGTGTGCATTACAATTACACCCCCGAAGAAGTTACTCACAGCAGTCAGAGCAGTCCTGGCTGCAGTGACCAGAATTAGGTCTGGTATTTCCAAGGGCAGCTAAGGTTCTCAGTGTCACCCTGGACCCACCTCACATTGCACACTCAGCAGTTCTCTGCCCTTCCATGGCCTGGGAGCTCAGTGAGCAGCACTCACGGGTCTGGGCTCCACTCCCTCCCAGTGGATGTCCTGTAACTTAAACTAGCCAAACCTGCAATTAGTCTATTGAGCATGACCCTGCACTTTGAAATGGCTCTATTGCAGTAACACCTTCCTGCAGCCCATCAATTCCTGGTTTTCTAAGCTGCTTCTGCCTGTTCTGGAATTAACAGCACTTTAAGACTGACACATCGATCCCAATGGGGAGGCTGCTGAGCACAGGACAGTTTGGATCCCAACAGATTGGAATGGCAAATATTGAAAACATTCATGCAGAAGAGGTGCATGAGGCCAGAACCGCCGTGTCATCCAGCATCCCCTGGCTGCACCCACGTATCAGCTTTGCAGCTTGTCCTCTGCTTCCAGTCACCTTTTCTAATTCACCTTGAGCTGCTGCCATGGCTGCAGGAAATTTCAGGAGAAATTGGAGAAGCCAAAAAACCACAGGGCCTACATTACCCTAAAAATAAGCAGGAGTCAGAGCTGTTCAAATGTAAGTGGCTGGAGCTGAAATGAGCAGAGCCCCTGTAAGGGGTCAGTGACAGCACCACCATCCTGGTTCACACAC
>NW_008676234.1:0-1098 GCF_000695815.1 Acanthisitta chloris
ACCCCTAAATTTTATGATTCTGTGATTTCCTAAAAGGAAAAGGTCACAACTCCTCAGCTAAATTTGGGTAAGAAAGTCGAGTTCTTCTGTATCTAAGTGTAAGAATCAGCCAATATTCTTTCTCTTTTAAAAAAAGGAGGCAAAAGTATACAAGGAAGTGAATCTAAATATTTATGTGAGGTTTTGTCACACTATATTCCAGTGTTTATATCAGCTGACGATGCAAACAGCGTTATCAAGAGACAGAGGCGTGCCAGCTCCCAGCTGCTGGAGGAGGTCTACCAAGGCAGCCTGGAAAGGGAATGCCTTGAGGAGAGATGCACATATGAAGAAGCAAGAGAAGTCTTTGAAAATGATGAAATACTTGTAAGTATTTTGTTTTCCTGTGTGCATAGTAAAAATCGCTGCCTTGATCCTTTCTTTATCAAGCACAGCTTCACAGCCTGCTTCAGCTGTTTGCATTTCTCTCCAGGTGAAAGCTTTGCACTTTTCACCTCAGCAGGGAGAAATCAGGTGTCTTCCATGCTCAGCTCTGACATTTTAAAGTCCTCTCCTGGAAATGATGTATCCTGAGCCTTAAGGTGTGAAATCATATGGTTGTTGTCCCATCCTGACCACAGGCACAATGCAGCTTCAGCATCCCTTAGGGACCAGGAGGGGCAAAGGGGTGTTGGTCAGCAGAAGAGCAGCTGAAGGGCAGCACAAGGGAATTCCTGTCACCCTAGCCAGGAAATCAGCTTCATCAGGGCCCAAATTAAATGCCTCTATGCAAATCTTTGGTCAGGCACTGGAATATCGCCCAGGATTCAGCGCTGAGTTCAGGGGCAAAATCCCCTCCCTGGTCCTGCTGACCACACTGTTCCTGATCCAGGCCAGGATGCCATTGGCCTTCTTGGCCACCTGAGCACACTGCTGGCTCATGTTCAGCTCCCTGTCTCTCCAAACTCCCAGGTCCCTTTCTCCTGGTTCTCCCCAGCCACTCTGTCCCCAGCCTGGAGCTCTGCATGGGATTGTTATGGCCAAAGTGCAGGACCAGCACTTGACCTTGTTAAACTTCATCCCGTTGCAATAAGCCCATCTCTCCTGCCTGTCCAGGTC
>NW_008676235.1:0-6534 GCF_000695815.1 Acanthisitta chloris
TGGCTGAGGTTAAACCACGACAACACTGTTCACTTTTGCCTTCCCTTACTCTTCACAGCATCCCAGGCTGGCAGCATGGAACCACCATAGCAATGCCATCAGGTTGGTCACTGGAAATGTTTCTAGAGTCTTAACAGGATCATGGGACCTGTCCTGACTCCATACCATCAGTAATCATGTTCTCCAGTCCTTCCTCAGACCCATGTGCCCAACATCATAGTGACTTCAGACAAATGTGTTGCAGATGTTCAGTCAGTTCAGAGCTGATACCATTAAAAGATTATTTTGATGTAGGTGTTCAGACAGTTTTTACCTTCCTGTATAATGTAAAATCTGAGGACAGATTACTTCCTCAGTTCACTGAGGTTCTGCAAAAGCACTTCTTAATGGGATCAAGGCACTGGAGCAACTTCTTAATGAAACATATTTCATACTGAGCATTTTACAGCCTCATTTACACAGCTTAGAGAATTTCTTCAGTAAATTTGGGAAGAACTTGTCAGCCTCTGGACACATAGGATAAGTATGATAATCTTTATATATGTTTATTTTTCTAATCCATAAACCATTTACCAAAAAAACCCCAACCCAAGACCATCATAAATATTTACTTTGTACAGCAAATGTACAAAGTAGATGTGGTGCTTAGGGACATGGTTTGCTGGTGGACTTAGTAGTGTTATGTTGGACTAGGTGATCCTAAGGGTCTTTTCCAACATAAATGATTCAATTAGTCTAATTAATCCTCCCTAGTGTACTACAGAACTTGATGGACTACCTACATAGTTTTCTAATATGTGTGAGATTTTCAGTGTCCTCAGTTTGGAACTGCACCAGACTTGAAAAATGCAAGTTTTTAAATTATAACGACCAGTGGCAGTAATACAAATTGTTCAATAACATACAACACTGTCAGCTTTATTTTGGGAAGTACAAGCAAGCAGTCCTAGACTGCCTGGTATGCTATTGGAGGCAGTGGGAAAGTAAACCAACATCATCACCTCTATTTAAATAGTGCTATTGCAACATCTGAAAATAGGAAGTGCTACTAAGAATCCTGGTGTCTAGCTTGAGCGTTGATCATGCAAATACTGATGCCCAAGGTTATCTTTATGCCTGTGAGCAGTAACTGGGTGGTGTGGATGTGGTGATGTCCCACAGGCAGCTGCAGGAGCAGCATATGAGCTCCAGCCAGAAGGCTGACGCCAAAGGAGTGCAAAGCATACGTGAAAATAAATAGCTCATCCAAGTCTCATTATAAATGGAACTGCTCATTGATGTGACCTGCTGGGAAAATCAGAAGGGAAACAGTGAGAATTGCTGCCATGCCATTACTCTGGAGGGATATTTAGAGATGTAATGATGCCAAATCTTCTGTTTCCAAGAAACAGAATAGTGTGATGTACAGAAATAAATAACCCCTGGCGCAGTGAGTGCCTCACCTTCGCAGTTCTGGAGAGAAAGCAAGTTATCAGATATGTATGTCTGTCATGAAACTTTCAGCTACTAAAAGAATGATTGATTGAAGAATGATTGATTGAAATTGACTACTTGAAACTAACAAGTCAGCCAAGAAGACCACTATTCATACCTTCCCAGTTCTGTGCTGTTGTCATACTGGAGAAGCCCCTAATATAAGACACTGTCCCAGCAACTGGGGAGATTATAGCATTCTTCAAGTGATATCAAGTTAGCTGGAAACTCAATGAATATCTTTGAGGAGTTGTGTGTTGGAATCCACCCCTGAATACATTCCTCCCACACCCACCGACATGCTCCTTAAACGAGAACTTCCCCCAAGAAAAATGTTGAAAAATCAACATAAGAGTACTATAAGCCAGAATTTGTACAGGTGGAACCGTGCACTACTCAGAATCAAGAGGTTTACACCATTTCTGTGAGAAAACAACATTTCACCATACTACAAAATTACCAGAACAAGGGCAACCAACCCACACTTCAAAAGGATCCAGTCACTAGGAAACATTTTTCCTTTCAGTGTATCCCAGAATTTCTTGAAATGAAATGTATGACATCTCATTTGCTGTCTCTCTTTCATTGAATTGTCTGAATAGCCTTAAACACCTTAAATGCAAATTACAAGCTTCAAAGTGACAGAAGGGTAAGAAAGAAAAGGAAATCTGAGAATGTAACTCTTATGCACAGTAGCACTGGCCATCCACATTCTGGTTTATTTTTTTGACAAAATTTCTGTTTTCAGATGAATCATGTTTTGACAAGCTCTTAAAGATTGTGCGGTCAAACATTTCAATGGATCAAAAAGTGGGATCAAATGATTTCCATGGAGATCAAAATTGAGTACGATCAGATGTAAGCAAAGACTTGTTCTCTCTAGTGGAAACATGTAAGATGGGAAAGTCAAAGGATGTGAAGGGAAATCATGGTAAAAAGCATGGAATATTGGTGTGAACTGAGGGCCCAGGTCCTCTAAGTTCCTATAAAAATTCAAGTTATAACTCGGTGCATGTATCATATAGATATATGGAATTACAGTCATCTGGTCATCCTGGCTCTTACTGCAGTTGTAGTCAAACCAGATCAGAGATTCCAACACCAGAAACATCTTCAACTGAGTCACCTAAAAAGAATCATCCCATTTCAACCAATTCTTCCTACATATGAAAGCAAATTAATAATTAAACAATATTATTCAGGTCAACAAATACCAACATACCAACCCTTCTAGCGTGGTGCATTTCCTCCTCCCTCTGCCCCTCCTCTGGATTGCTGTGATCTCAGAAATTCCTGTTAGGTCAGGAATAGGTGTTACTTTGTGTAATGAGCTGGGCAACCCTTTACCATACCAGGTGCTCTTGAGTGGCAAAGGTGGGAACAGCACTGACCCTATAAGGTAAGGAGTAACATTGGGAATATTCAGTTATTCCCTGACAATCTTTGAACATTCCTTACCAAAACTGTAGCCCAAGTGGAATAGTACCATTGTTACTGGCATTTTTAAAATTCCAGTAATTACCTACCCAGATTGTGGCCAGGATGGAAATTTAGATACTCTATAGCAAGTATAGTATTACTGTTGCCATCTTGGATCTATAATTGGCTATCTCAGTTGCAATAAATTCTATTTACACCCTTTGTAATGTTAAATTAGTCAATGATTAAGCATTGCTAAAATCTTATGGTCCACCTTAAAACTGTGAAAAAACCTCAGACTGCTGCTAGTGCAGAAGCTGTGTAAAAATTCCATGTGTGGTGAATTGGAACATTTACAACAACATATTAAGATGACCTTTTGATGACATGTTGGACAGTGGTTCTTTAGGTGATTCTAATTACACATTTAATCCTTTAGATACAAATCATTGACCAAGTCTGAGACAAAGATTGGACCTAGCTGCATCTAAGTTCTATCACGAGTTCAGCAAGCAAGAAAGGGTCTACTCTGAATCTTGTGACCCAACAGAAGGGTTCCCCTTACCCTTTTGCTTCTTTGGTCACTGCATACATCATTCTAGCGTGATTCTAACTCGATTTTCCTCTGTGTGTTTCGTCCACGTAGTAAGCAACAGAGTGAACCTTGACACTGAACTTTTATAACATCACACTTCTACAAATTCATATTAAACTAACTTTTGCTAATAGAGATTTGATGGTGACACTTTAGTGACCTAAAGGACTCATTGACAACACCATCAAGCTCAAAAACTGAAGCCATGCAATCATGAGGGTGTCATCCAGGGATTCTTCAAGGAAAAAATGCTGAAAAGAGAGAGTGAGTTATGTTGCCTTCCAACTCTGAAAAAGTACTTCTTGGTTTAAATCACTTCAGACTGAATTTACAATGTCATTCACTCAGCAATTCAGTGAAATTACACATGCATTAAATTTGCAGAAGCGTTTTATGCCATCTGTTTGGGATACTTAGTGGGAACATATTTGGGAGGTGAAGTTAGTAATTATAAGAGGAGGAAATTAACATATTGGACTAATTAACAGCATCTTCTGGAAAAGAAACAGGGAAGATAACCAATTTCAAAAATTACTGTTTACTGTTCTCCCAGCTATAAATAAAGATTGTTCAATATGGCTCTCCTTGGGTTCCTTTTCTTGATTTTTTTTTCCCTTCTAAAATATGATATCTGCACTGTGGCAAAGAATGTGAGCCAGAGAAATGACTCAGATATTGCAGGCTCTATGGTCTAGTTCTATCCATCCATGCTGCTGAATGAAGCACACCAATGTTCCCATGGGATACATCCTTGTCATTATGAAGGTTCAAAATGAAGGATGCACATGGCTCACCTAATTTTGGACATTGAAATAGTAAAGTACACTTAATCACAGGAGCTTGTTATCCTGGGATCCCACTGAAGAAAAAGCATTTCATTTCTGCTCCATTTTAGATCCTAGCTTAGGATGAAATCATGCTTTTGACTTTAACTGTGCCAACCAGAATATTACTGACTATGAAGAAGAGGTCACTGTGTTGCAGACCTCCATTTTTAATGAGAAGGCTCATAGCTGGATATCTAAGATGGTTTTGAAGATCCAATTGTCATGGAACACAAAAGGAACACCTGGTGGTTAAAAGAATCATGTTCCTGTTGATGATACATCACATTGAGGAAAGAACACCGGCCCATGCTAAGCAAAAAAAGTGAACTTTTGTCTCTAGTATGTCCCAAAGTTCACCTCATGCTTATGTCTGAGTCTGGGCTTACATCCAGATAGTCTGACCATGGAGCAGATTTAGGGTGTACTATATGTGTAAGCTCATTCTCAAAGCAGAGTACAGGTCACAGGGTTCCGAAGCATCATGGGAAGGTATGTTCTACATGTTGGGCTCTCTCTATATAACAATCAACCTCTTTGATCAGTGGTACCTCACAATGATAGTGGTATAGGAGAGAGGCTTCTGTGACTTCTTTCTTACCTTTTCCTATTAAAATGCTTTTCTAGTAGTCACACTGAGCCTGGGAAGATGTCCAGTGTTCATGCATCATGTAAACAGCCCAGAACATTATTGTTTTTTGTCATCAATTGAGAAATAAATTGTTTGCTGACTTCTAAGACAGCCTGATGTGAATTTAGTTTTTTCTGCAATAGAAGCTCTGCCCAAGGAAAAATCCATTATGAATAAATGGCAAGTTTTACAATAATATTTACAAAAACATTCAAAAGGCAAAGCACACCTAAAAGAAAGGTTCAAACACAGAACCTCATCCATCTTCCCTTTCTTTCCTGCTACAGAGTGGAATAGAGGGCCATCAAAATCTATACAAGCAAATATGCTACATGAGGCAGAGTTGCACCCTGGAACACAATGGCACAAGTTGCAAAGCTCAAGCCAGATTAATAATACAGGTCAACACACCCATTTATATGCAAATTAAGAGACAGTTAAGGCACCACAACTTTCAGACGTTAGTGTGATCAGCTTATATAGATCAGCTTATTGTCCCTCAGGAATTGATACAGAGTAAAACATTACTGATCTGACATATTATACAGAAAGATTTTTTCTTCCTTGACCCTCATTTGCTTTGCCATTTCTCAGGGCTGGAGAAGTGGCTGAATGATAATACCTACATTATATTTTAAACACCTCCCTCTGTGAAGATTTACCAGGGGGAAAGAGAAGTGAAGGCGAAAGAAAGAAATTTAATTTTTCCCTCAGTAGCATCACTCATTGCAGCACACCCCTCTCCAGAGGGATGGCTCTGAATTTGCTTCTCACACTTCTGAAGCAAAGCTGGATCCCGTTTCACACCTCTTACAGCATCATTTTTGTGCTGGTGTATTTTAGCCAAGAATCAAGCTCAAGTATCAGTGCTTTGCCCTGCTTTCAAAAACTGGTAGGAGGAAAGCAAAGGCACCATATTCCTCCCTCTCCTTCCTGCTGCCTGCCCTTACTCTTCCAGAGAGTATGTGATCCTCCCTGTACCCCACTGCCAGTGCCCCTAAGTGCCCCTGCCCTGCCTCTCTGCAGAAAAGCCTTCAGTTCTAACATAAACAGTTAGAGTCAGGTTTCGGAGACTTGATGGTGGGATCAGGAAATAGAATTGGTAAGTTTTGGCAGTTAAACATATGTACTCTGTTCTGACATAAAGAACTGGTGATTTTCGTGGTAAATACTCCATTGATTCAGCTGCAATGATCTGAGGTTCATCCCTAGCTTATGTGAGCTGTTAGTCTTGTCAGAGCACCTCAGGCTCTACAGTGAGTACCACACAAGGACTGGATTTTAGTAGCACATCCACTTATCTTCATCTATCCACCTGGATATTCTATTCTGCACTTGGAGAAACACAGCCAGGCTTTGGCAATGAGTCTGGAGCAGTCTGGATACAGACACTTTAATTGTACTAACCTTCAAGTATCGCATCAGTCAGCAAACATAGCTAATTTAACAGATTAAATTATGAGGAAGGGTTATCATTATTAGTTCCCTTGAGGGTCTCTCCAGGTGTGCAAAATTCCAAGTTTTCTTTCCGTGTCACACCACTGTACATTGTTGCCAATGAAAACCCAAGACTGGAGGCACTATGCTTATCT
>NW_008676235.1:6548-12615 GCF_000695815.1 Acanthisitta chloris
CACTTTGAAAACAGATCCTACAGTTACAGGAAGCCAACAAGAACTGGAGAAATAAATACCTGTGACATTGGTGCGGGCTGACAAAGCTTCACAGTACTTTTCCAGCAGAACAGACAAGGGCAGGTTCACAGCAGATTCACAGTGGAGAACTATCTGGATGGACAGACAGAAATAAACCAAACAGTAAAACAGTGACAGAGAACAGATTTTCTCATTTGTGAGTACAACAATCCCCAGCACTTTCACAGCAGTTCCCATTCATAATTGGTTCAGGTATAGACATTCCATCATGACAGAGGTTTGTGGTTATACTTGCTTAGCTCCAGGACATCAGATGGAATTCATCTGACTAAATGTAGGCATCTACAAAAGAATCACCTATTCTGGACCTCTTATTGTGGGAGCTACTCAATACCATTAACAAAGCTCAGGATCCAATTTGTCTTACCTAAAAGTAGATGCCTAAAATAGCAAAGATGAATCACCTCCCATTAAAGACTGTGTGTAGAATTTTTTCAACTAACTTTTAAAGGTTACATGGGGGCTAAAGATCCTTGCACATTCAAGAGAGACAGCAATAGGAAAAGGGTAATTCAGAGGGCTAGAGGAAAGTGGTTCTGTGGAATAAATAGGACAAGGAAGCATCCCTATAAAGTGATTCTTGTTTCTTTCTAGACAGGAAAGAAGACATGAGTTTCTCACCCTCAGAATTCAGAGTGCTGAGCCCTCTACTGAGGGCAAATGCTAGTGAGAAAGAGCAGTAATTTCAACCTGGTCACTTCAAGAAAGCTGCAGGTACAGTACAGGATAATAGTACACCCCTAAGTAAATTTTAGGAAACATATATTTAGAGTTGAAATCAAGGGGTATATTGTAATTCTCACATTCAGAATGAAACTACTTAAGTGGCAGTGCCAGACAAAGGAGAGGAGCCCACAGAACTGAGCATCTCAACATAGAAGCGAGGTGGGATCCTGCTTGGAGCAAGAGAAGCTCATGAAAAGCCCTTTAAGAAATGCAGAACTAAACATGGCGAGAAAATTCAGGAGTGACACATCAATGACAGAGACTTCCATTTTCAAATTATGAAACAAAATCTTCCTGACTCTTTGTGTGGTAACACACAAAATGCCTTTGCTTTTCTATTTACATAGAATGACTCCAACATAACAGAGGCAGCTTTTACTCAGGGAAACAACCCTACTCCTTCAATGCTGATGTTACATTTCAGTGCTCTAAGATGTGTTAAGTGATTGCAGAACCCTTTTTATGGCACTGAATTCCCTGTCACTTAATAAGGGGGAGTAAATGCTCATGACAATAGAATCCATCAGCAATGTTGGTTTCTAAAGAGCAAATGATGTTTGTATTATATCAGTTCTCCCTATTTCTCGCTTTGCTGTTATTTTACAGAATAGGAAGTCTTGAAATACAAACAAGAAACGTTTCTCAAACATCATTCTTTTCACATAAACCCCATGAAGCTGTGCTGTTTCTCCTTCAGGGAAACTTGAACTCCTGCCTCCCATTGCAAAGCCTTGCAGGTCACTGACCATGCACGGCCAGGTCAAGGAGACAGAGGAAAGCAATGGCAGTTCCACAGCCAGGGCAGATGCCATCTTATGAGGCACAGAGCTTCAGCACAGCCTGCCAGAAAGCACTCTCTAGTGGTCATGTCTCATGTCAGAGCCAGTCATGTGAGTTGACACAGCAGAGGCATTTCTTCCCTTCCATCCCTCCGCCCCTCTGCTACCTCACAGGCCAAAGCAGTGTCTCACTTCAAAGAAGAAACTTGAGACATCTCCATGTACTGTAAATACACTGCATGTTCAGCTGTCCACTCTGTAAGATGATGGGAAAGAACAGACAGAGGTCAAGCACAGCACAGCATGGGTAGGAACAAGAAAGGTTAAATGTCACATTTGCTTTAGGGTCAACTTAGGTTAATTTGGCTAGAGGGAAAAGCACCTTCCACATATTATGTTACTTTTGGTTTCATTTTCTCTCCGCTAACCACAGCGAACAGCCTTGTTGTGTGTGAAACTTTTTTAAAAAATATTGTATTTAAGACTAAAAAACCCTCCTAAAATAATAAAGAATAGGAAAAAAAAAGAGAAACATTTAACTAATGAAGAATTGTAAAGAGAAATTAGGCCTGTGACTCTGTATCTATTTTGAAATTATATTTTGAAATATTGAAATAATTGCTTGGAGTAACTAATGCACTACTTTACTCAAACCACATTTCTCTTAAGACAGCTATTTCATGACCTCTTCATACCAAATCCATTCTATGTGGTCTTGCATGTTTACCTGAAATATGCACAGAAACATCTATCTTAATTTCTCTGAGCCACTGTGGACATTTATGAACTAATATAAATAATGTGCTGAGGCAGAGGTTGAGCTGGAAAGAAGTCCTGTACTTTCCAAAACAGGGGCACCAACTAAGAGCCTGCAGGCCAGCTCTGAGTCTTGTGAACAATATATGGAGTCTTTGGTCAACTTCGTGTTCACATCAGAGAGGACTTTCAGAAACTGAATGGATGAATTCTCTAGTGTGTAACTGTCTGTGTCTCTCGTGGTCATTTCATTAGACCTTTCCCCTTGGCCATGGCTACTGCTCTTTATTAATCCATGAAAGATCTTCAGATCTACAAGACACAATCAGATGAACCCACCATATGATCACCTCTAGACATGGGAAGGGCAGGTGAAAAGGGCAACAACGTAAAGAGAGAGTAACATCTTGCTATGTTATGTTGTCTGAAGCAGGACACTGATAGCAGTGTGTGTGTCAAATGGAAGAGGTCCAGTCTTGCAAACATTTATTTACACTGAATATGTTCTTTTTCACAGGAGTACTCTCATATATACCTAACATGAAGACATAAAAACACATATGCAACACCACATGCTGTATGTAACATGCCTAAATGGATCTGTACAGAAAGCTCTGGGTATAGACAAATATCTGACCCATCATAGTTGCCTTCTCTCAGTTTCTATCAGAATTTGTGGTTACTTCATGAAGATTAGACAGGATTTGTAACTTCATTTTAAAAGGAACTATCATTGAGTCCTGGTTTGAAAGATTATAGAGCTGCACTGTGTAGCAATATAGATATATAAAAGGAAATTAACATTGATGCTATAAAATACACCTGCATGGGGGAGGCTGTTTTCTTCCCTCAAACATGTAAGAAATTACTCAGTAATAAAAACCCCAAATGCCTTGAATAGGATCCAAACTGCCAATAAAGGCATGGGGCTACCACAGGGGTAGAATGGAGCATCTTGTAAGTTTAAATATCTAGCAATAAGTAGCAGCAGAGTGGATGAAGTCAGCACAACTGAAAGCTGGAGAGAACTGAAATGGAAAAGGATGACACATGACAGTGCAAGATTCCTAGCCAAGATGGAGGTAAGCTCAGAGACAGCGAATGCTGCCACACATGGACAGATGCATATGCTCCATTTCCCCATGTGCACATAAGAATTCCCAGATACCACATTCTTATTGTCAAATAAAAGCCAGTTGTTAGGCCTCCCTGTCAAACATCTGCTGGTGGCATGCTGAACAAAGGCTGAGGTGCTGTCATCTGAGACAATCTCAAAATAACAGAGCAAAAACTCTCTTATTCAAAAAAATGTAGTTTCTAGTACTTAGAAGGTCCCCAAGAAATCCATCCCGTGGAACTATGACAGCATCTCATCAGAAAGCCACTCATAGAAAAGCAGTGAGGTTTATATTAAATAGCTCACACTTCAAAATAGAGCAACAGCTGAGCTGATCACTGAGGGATTTCTTTGCAATTCAGGAAGAGAAGTAGGAATTGTCCAGATGCAGTTCATCTGCTGTATTTTAACTCTTTAAGTTGAAATGAGCACTGATTGCATTAGCTGGGTCTCACCCACTATAAGGACAGAGTCACTTAGATATATCCTTCCAAAATTTTCTTTAGATACTATATACAAAAGGAGAGGTAAAAACATTCTTAGAGGTGATGGCTTCAACAGAGAGGAGCACATCACCATCTTAGAAAATTACCTGGAGTACTACTGTTGTCTTTCTTTTACTGAGCAAGATAAAGTGACCTTCCAACAACAATTCAACTACAAAGTATGCACTCAGTTCACAGCTGACAAGACTCATCTCATGTCTCCTTTGGCACATAAGAATGAAGTCTTAGCCTAAACTATCCACCTGTGTCCTTTATAAAGCCAAAGCACTTTTCCTTTTTGAATAGTCATCTATGGTAATGGCATGGATCATGTTAGGAAGAGGCTTCTTCCTAACCTTCATGTCTGTGAAGCAGAACTACTGTTAAGACTCCTGCTGCACCTTTCCCCAGGGTTTTCTGTAAAACATCTGGGAGAGCTAAGGTCTTAAATATCAGCTCATTTCAACATGAACAGTGCAGCAAAATTGTTTTCAGCACACAGAAAGCTGCTACTCAATAGTTTTTCCCTGGAATTAAGTTAAGCTCTCTACAGACATCAAATGTTCACCTGATGTTTGGGAAGGACTTCTCAGAATAGTGTCCCAGTTCAATGGCAAAACTGTTTGTGTCCACAGAAGCTCAGTTTAGGGAAACAGATGCATCTAACTTCACCATCAAAATGCAATTAGTGAGTTTGATGCAGCAAAATCAAAGCGAATCCCATGCTTCCTTGGCAAAACCCATACTCCATTCAAACAGAGCTAGGGAGCTCCCAGGGGCAGATGGGCATCTGGCAAGTCCTACAGGGGTTCCTGCCATCACCAGTATTACCTGTGAGAACAGATGCTTTGGGAAGAACACCAGGTATTCCATGGAATACACTTAAAACAAATGCCAGGGTACACCTGAGCAGCTATTTCTCTGTAACAAGAGATGGCAACACATGGGAGAGAATGAGGAGAACCAGAATATTTCAGACTACTAACCACCTGTTAGATCAAAGAATGCTACTTTAGGAGAGAGAACGGCCTAGGAGAGGAACAGAAGATTGTCTTTTCTGCAGCCAGGATAGACTTATATTCAGTGTTGTCTGGTTGTTTCATACACAAGATGTATGCAAAAGAGATGCTTATTAAAGGACAGTGCTAAGAGGGCCAGCACAGGCAAAACACTTCAATTTTTGAAGAACCAAAAAGGTCAGTCCTCTGCTTCAAGATGTTTTTGACCTTTCTCAACTCAGTAACTTATAATTGCTCATGCATCAGTTTTTGGCAGTACACAGTTGTTTGGCTCTGCTTCTCCAGAAAAATAATTTCCATTTGTGATAGAAAGTCTAAAATACAAGTTTTCACAGGAACCTGCAATCTGAAACCTGAGCCAGCTAAGGTTACATACACTTAAAGGAAAGACTCCAAGCACAGTTCAAGTAAAACAGTCTCCTTTTCAAGTCATCCTTCAGCTCTTTCAACTTCCTGTCATTACTTGTCTCTAAATTAATCCAAGCGGCTGCATAAAATAGTGCTACTAGCTGGAGAACCCTAAATGCTGCTCCAGGAGACTGCTCTGTGATCTTAGAGGCCAGATGTATTCTGCAGCTCTTCCAGGAAGTCTGGAAAAAAAGCATATCATCCTGCATGGAATGGGAATTACAACCCCAGTTCAATAAAGCAGCTAAACACATGCTCAGTTCTAAGCATGAAATTAAATTAATCTTTATTCAAAAATAAATTAAAAAACCTCAAGCATCTGCTCCACTGTTGTCTTTGAAACTTGGAGATCTGCCTTCATTAAACATCTGCATACATGCTCTGCTGAATAAGGGTATAGAGGGGAGGTTCTTCATCCACTGAAGCCATGTGTGTGCTAAGGGCTTTTCTGAATTATGGCATACAAAACAAAACTGTTTAAGGCCACCCATGAGCTGGACTTGTCCAACCTAGTCTCCATGCCCTTCCAAAGAAACATGAGATATTAAAAAGGAACATTTGAATCACAGGCCATAGTTCTCTTCAAATAAAATTGTTTAATGGAAAGACTCTTCAATCTTACATCCTTGAAGAGTTTTGTTCTGTGGATATCATATTCAGAATGTGGACTGGGAGCAAACCCCTCACAGCATTCCT
>NW_008676235.1:12688-19794 GCF_000695815.1 Acanthisitta chloris
CAGCAGCTCAGATCCACCTCACTCACTTATTTCAGAAGTCATTGCTTTAGGCTCTCTAGTACAGTGGAAGAAGGAAGCATTATCAAGGAACAATCCATCACTTCTGCTTTAAACACATGCTTTATGATGAGATGACTTATACCCTGGAGACAAAATGTGCAGGGAATAGAGAGCAGCTCAAGTTTAAAAGTCATATTTACCAAAACAACTGCCCCACCTCACTCACTTATTTCAGAAGTCATTGCTTTAGGCTCTCTAGTACAGTGGAAGAAGGAAGCATTATCAAGGAACAATCCATCACTTCTGCTTTAAACACATGCTTTATGATGAGATGACTTATACCCTGGAGACAAAATGTGCAGGGAATAGAGAGCAGCTCAAGTTTAAAAGTCATATTTACCAAAACAACTGCCAGGAACTCAGCTACCTGTCCCAGGCAAATGCTTATCTACCTGAACACACTCTGCAAGGATCATTCACCCATCCATTGTCATCACTGCCACTACACTTCAAGGCCTTCCTTCACAGGCTCTCCCAATTCTAGAACATCAAATGTGAACTCCTAATCTTAGTTATTGAGGTCTCAGCCAGCATACTCCCACATAAAACAGGTAAAAACCCATTTGGATCAAGACTTTGAGCAGCTAATATCTGCTTAACTTCCCATGGAATGTCAACACTGGTGCATCTGTATCCTCCATAAAATGTTCCTTAACAAAGATTTCATGGTAGTTCACTGCTGAGGACCAGTGTCACCTCCCTGGCTCTTTTTAAATTCTCTATCTCTCCATCCATTCCTTTTTCCTTAAACTGCTAACTCTTGGGCTGGAGCCCACCTTTAGGATTTGAAAAACACATATCAGTGAAATTTAACTCCAAGGCTGGAAAAAAGAGAGGGTCTAACAACAGTCTTTCACTAACTGAAGGAGAATTACAGAGGAGACAGACTCTTCTCAGAAGCTGACAGCAAAAGGACAAGAGGCAGGCATCATTCACAGTTACTCACAGAACATAAAGAAAAAAATTATGTACCATGACAACGACTGAGCTCTGGAAAAGAGGTTCAGAGATATGGTAAAAAGACGTTCAGCGATGTTGTGAAAGCTCCATCTTTGCAGATTTTCACAACGAAACTAGATGAGCATGATCTGGTTTGGGAATTAGCTCTGTTTTGAGAAGGTGGCTGAACAAGAGAGTTCTAGCAGTCCCTTCCAGCATAAATTATTTTTTATTCCCTGATTCTAGGATCTATAGTCCCTATAGTAAAAAGAATCATAAATAACAATTACTCTCTAAACCTTTCTATTGGCAATGCAGTAATTAACATCTTAGAGACTGTATCTTGAACAATAATCAACAATATAGAGGCTTTGAGGTTTCTTTCACTCACGTCTCTAAGATTTTTTACTCTATTTACATAACCATAATTAAAACGTTATATACCAAACACTATGAAAAGATATTTTAAAATTATTTTTAAAGTTAGAATTTTCTTTTAAACTTCTGTCTGAAAGAAAGAAATGCTTAAAGTCTGACAAGACTTCAAAATATTCATTAAGACATATTTTTTTATATAAAGTAGGGGTCTGTTAGACCTGAGAAGGTCTCTCAAGTTCAAGATGGACTAAATAGGTGATCTCCCAGCAGTTAGGTCTTGAGGCAGGATGAGGAAAGATCCTCACTGCAGCCCACCTAGTCAAAATCCTGTGATGTGCTCTGGGACATCATTCTTGTCAGCCAGAGGGATAACTCTGGCCTTCCTCTCTGATTTCAGAGTCAGTTGGTAACAGAAGGAGCAGATTGATCCCTGAAGGTCTTTGCACACAACACAAGGAAACACTGGGAGCACAGAGCTGCTCTAAGTAGCCCCAGGGACAGGACCTAAGAAAGCAGCAATGTTACAGCTGTGATGGCCACAGAACACAGTCCAGCCACTGGTGCTGGCTCAGGGAACACCTCTCTGTCTCTGCTGGCATGAGCCTCCTGAAATCCAAGCTATGTCTGGGCTGTGGGAGTCTGCTACTGCCACTCAAAGGCAATCGATACTTTAGTCCATGCTGGGAGATGACTGCCAGCAGAGCCTGGCTGGCAGCCCCACAGGCAACCTGTTCAGACTTATCAGCACACTTCCTTTCATTCTTTCCTCCTTTTCCTGGAAAAGCCATCTTTGCTAGAGGACAGCACTCCCAAAACCATGGCAGTGCAGATAACAGCACTCAGAAAGCCTCCTGCATCCCAGGAACCTGGGTAACAGCAAGAGAGATTATCCCATAGCCCTCAGCGGCAAGTGGCTCCTTTCCAGTTCTCTGGTACTTCAGCTACTATTACCAGGGCAAGGGTTTAGCATTGCAGTGAGGACAGCTAAAGTATTTTAATCTCTATCTGCATTGCTCACTATTTACTTTCCCAGCATACACAACCCACAGTGGACAGTTACTCAACCAGGATTATGCAAAAGTTTACAGAACTATAATTAGTTTCATTTTCTTACAGTTCTGTTGAAGAAGTACTTTTCAGCTCTTGAAATACCAAATGGATTTTCTTTCTTATTTAGTGAAAACACGCCACATTTCTGTACCAACACATGCTGCTTAATTGATCATTCCCAGAGAAGGACACTTTCCAAGCTCTCCACTCATTTAGCTCCACAATAGAGCTGTCAATCTGGGGAACACGAGGTGCATCAGCAGGAGCAGCACAGTCCTGGCACCTGACTCACACACACCAGTGTGATACTCATTAGGTAGAGGTCAGGACAGGACCTCAAAATCCATCTCTGTGAACTGCTTTCTTTGTCCCTCCCACAGCCCTTCCCAAAAGGACCAGCCTTTGTCAAGATCACATAGATCTGGCAGAACATCTGCATGTGAGAGCCAACCCAAATGATCCCAGACACAGGGAAGTGAGCAGTACTTCCAACAGCATGACATGCTGTACGTCAAAGAGCATTGCAGAAAGCATGTAACAATTATCATCACACTGACACCACAAACGGAATTAGATTTTCATACATTTGGATGTGACTGAGGAAGTTCAAGCAGATATTCATCTGAAAGACAGTGCTGTTAGCTGACTGATTGCAATGGTAAATGATTAGTTTCTATTTGTCTTCTTTGTAACAAGGACCACAGTCAAATTTATCCAACTCTTCACAGAAAAAAATTAAAACACATAAATGTCTTTACCCAACAGCTTAAATCAAATACAGCTATCTTCAGAGCTATTAAGATTTAAAGAATGATTAGCAGTAAAAGAAAGTAACTCTGTATGAAGAAATAGTTTGATAAAGAAAACCATCAGCAAGTGTTTATTTGTCATGAATGGAATGATAAGGAGGCAAAGACAATGTTTATGCAGTGCTTTGATACATATCATTGCATATCTACCAGAGGCATGGAGGTGCCAGTGGCTTGCTGGACAGCTCCAGCTTTACATCCAACAATTAATGCTTGCACTTTAAAGAAGAGCAGACTACATTTGGGATTAAAACTGGTGTAGGTTAAAAGAAAGAAGGACATGGACATGATGAAGATTTGATCTATCTGTTTCAATTTATAGGCAGTGTGGCAAAAAAAATTCCTGCAGAAATGTCATTTACCTGATCAAGTTTTAATTTAAAGTAAATCAGATTTCCTCCTAAGTCTCCTTCTTGGGTTTGCAGTGCTGCAAAGCTGAAGGTGATATAGACTAAAAAGGAACAGATTCAGCAGCATGTGTAGCCTGTTGTTACCACCCACATTTCCTCACCTCCCCCTCTCACCAAAAAATAAAATCTGCAGAACTATTAAAAGAATCTAGAAATGATCAAATGTTTGTTCTAATGTAATATTTTTTAAATATTTGGTTTACTAATATATAGGGCAAAATGAAAATAAAAATAAAACAGAAAAGCACTTCCTTAAACTGTACATATTATCCGCTACCCTGTTTTTCTCATCCTGAATCTCTCAGATCAGCACATCACCAGCAGGATCCCACAGTAATCCCTGACACAAAGAAAGCTGATCACCAAATTCAAAGCAATGCAGAGTTTGCCTTAGATGAAAATACCTCCCTTAGGCACTCATGGAGAGCCCGGAGCAATGGCAGCACAGCACACTCCATCTAAGCTAATAAATCAAGCAGTGCAAAGGTCTGTTTTAAGTACTTAATCATTTATACTGTTAAATTTTCAGCATGGTTCCTGGCCACATTTATGCCCCAAGCAATCTAGTGGTATCTCAAACAGTTCCCGGGAATGATCTGGGAGCTAGGCTGCACCATGGACCATCGCACTAGGCAGTTTGCACAGCATCTCCCTATTTTAGGTGCTGAAGGAACTTAATCACATGGACACAAGCCACTCTCGGGCATTTGGCCTGAAGACTGGAAAGCTGTCCTGGATGTTAGTGTACTAGTGGAGCTAGAACCTATGAGGCTGAAAGGAAAAAGTCAGCACCTGATAGAGCACAGGCTGCAGAGATCCCTGCTCTCTCTTCCTCCACCAGCTTCAGCAGGGCAGGCACAACCATGCTCTGGTTTGGATATGAAGGTCACAGAGTTTAGAGGACTTAATTGTTATTTCTCCTCTGCTCTTGACAGAATAATAATATGTAAGCAGATGCCTTATATGAGCAAAAGCGAAAGCTGCTTTCTCGCTAGCTAAGGGCAGCTATGAATATCATCACTGAAATGTTTCATGGCAAAACTACCAGTCACAACGATCTCCCTCAAACATCCAGTAATTGCCACAAGATGGTTACAGATTTTAGCCCTGCCAAAGTAAGAAACTCAGGAAAGGCTTCTCCTGATGAGAGGTTTATGCTGTATTAATTCACAATAGGGCTGAATTTTGGCAGTCTCAGACCAGGAGTATTATTATACTTGTCACCACTGGCTGATACACTCACACTGCCCAGGCTGTTTTAACAGCTTCAGGAGACCATATGAATTATAACCAGCTTTACTTTTGGTTTTGATGAATAATTCCCCCCCTCCAAATTACACGAACCTAGCCTTGCTCTGCATCAAAATGTCCATAATGTTTTATGGTTTCTTCGTTCACTTTCTGCATTCAGTTAAATGTCTTTTCCCGTGTATCGTACGTCCAGAACCCCTTTAAGAGAACATAAATCTCAGAGCCTGCTGTGCAAGTCTTCACCCATTTGCTGACCAGCCCTGTGAAATCTGTCAGGTCATTTGCACCAGCATTTTCATGTGGCAGATCTAATTCTGTACTAGAAAGTTGCCTCATCTTGTGGGCGTTGCAAACCTGCAGTTCCCATAAAACACAATTGCTCAGCTGCTGTGAAAACTTAAGCTTCCTTAATCGGGTAAGGGCCTGCTCCCACAAGCAGCTATTCCTTCTCTCAAACCCACAAATGTGAATAAAGTCATTGCGTTCACTTTCAAGTGTTTTCAAGCTAAACAAGAACTTAAGAGCTTTGGATTTGAGCCAAAGCTTTAAAACGTTGCTCTTAAGCTTCTCGGTGCAGTTTCGTCCAGCTGTGACGAAGAGATACAAATTCACCAACGACACTGATGAATGAAAACACTCCACAAAAGTCCTGCTTTTGCTACAGTGGGAGCAACAAGAGCTGTTCTGTACATGAGGTTGAAGATCACTTTCCAACACATTACTTCCAGCACAGGTGTACACATGAATCCCTATCAGACACAAGTATGTCACATCTGAGCAAGCTCTTCTATAAAAGCACACGGAATAGTCTCAGAGTGCCCATTTTTCTCAGACTGATCACACTTTACAGAAACTCGACATTTTGATTCTTAATCTGCTTTTTTCTTTTCTTTCTTTCAAGGAAGCAGTTTTGCTTTTAAGCAGCAACACAACTATGAAAATTTAAATGAATAATTCAGGTGCAACATTGCAGCAGAACAAAAAAACTGTCCATATATTGCATCCACAGAGGGAGCACATGACATTTTTTAATTAATTTTCAAATAATTATTCTGGCAGTTCTCATTGCCTGAGTACTTTTGATAATCTCACTGGCAAGCCCCCCTCTCAAAACACAAATGGAGGTATTTCTTTAGATCAAAATAAATCAATAAGGGAAAACACAGCCTGGAAGATAAAGAGGAACTAAGAAAAGATTAGGAAGAACTGGTTTGGGATTGAAAACAGCAAGTGTGTAGACCCATGCCAGTGTGATCCTAGACCTGGGGATAAAAGAAAGACATTGGCAGAGCTGAGAAAGTATTCTCTGTCTTCTAAGAAAGTTACTGCAAAGCTTTTAAGATTAAATTGTTGCTTATGAGAGTAATTGTTGCTTCCCTTTGGAGCCTGTTGCTTTTCCTGACCTGGCTTTTCTCTATTTTTCTTTGTAAATTAGAGAGGGAATAAACCCAAACAAAACCCAAACCAAACAAACAAAAACCCCAAAGCCAAAACCAAACAAAAGTGATGGAACATAAGGAAACGGAACAGATTTTCCTTCTTTATCTTTAAAGATGGGCCAATTACACTGCAGTCCAGAAGGATCACTGCCACTTTTTTTTAATGCTATGGGAAAAGCCTTTACAAATTCTGTGCAGGACCAATGTTCCTTCTGCTTAATCCCTCGCGTTTGCTTTGCAAGTCGACTTAGCACACTTGAAACTATTGCTCTAAACAAACCAGCCACCAAAGCAGTCATCCTGACTTGGGAGTGTGGGCTGGGAAAGCTGGTTTAAGCGCAGCCTGGCACAGGCCAATCTTATCTCCACCTCTAAGAAATCTTATCACCCAGGGGGATGCTTGTGATGAAGAAGGACCACGCAGAAAAGCCTCGAGAGAAACTCGGAGCAAACACTTCGATGGATGCACAGTGCCCTTTGCCAATGCTGATCCCTGCGGTGGAGGAACAAGCGATGCTCTGCACACGCTGCGAGGAGAGCAGCAGGGCAAGGGGCCAGGGAGAGCAGACACCAGCCAGGGAACACGGAGACGGAGGGAAAGCCCTTCCCGTGGGGCAGGGAGCGGCGATCGCAGGGAGGTTCTCCCCTGGCAGGGGAAGGGGAAGGGCAGGTGGCCGCATCGCAGAGAAAGGGACGCTGAAAAGGGTCAGGGTTGAGCCCCGGGGCTGTCGGGGAGCCGGCGGGGAGCGGCGCGGGGAGAGGTGTCCCAG
>NW_008676236.1:0-1809 GCF_000695815.1 Acanthisitta chloris
TCTTTCTCCTCAGTGCTGCTCTCATTATGTAAAAAAATACACTCCACTAAGCCTCTAATGCTCCTCCTGGTACATAATAAAAAGACAAGCAGAGCAGTTTATAAAGCCCATCCATGCGTGCTCAGTCCACACAAAAAGCTCTGATCCACTGAAAGGTGAGGAGGGTGTGAGGATATCACCTACACTGCAGCTAAAGCTTCACAGGGGTTTTTCTAAGTGATAACTGCATCTGGAATTTAGTGCATTTCAAGCCATAACTAGGAGCTCAGACAATTTTGAACTCATCTAATTTTAGCATGTTGGTAGTGATACTATAATTATGAGGACACAGGGACTCTCATATATATGCCTGGCAGAGCTGCTGGCACCAAGGAGAGCTGGGAGCAGCAGTAAGTGTCCTCAGTATACACTGAGCTACTTTAGCCCTTGTTAAACTACATGTAAGGGCTCAGACTCCTGCAGCTGACCAAGTGTCTGTGCAGGAGCAGGAGCTAAAATCTCTCAGTCTCCAGCAAAATCATAGTGTGATCTCTTCGATGGGCAAAGGTTTAGCCTGATGTGCTTCATCCCCTATTTCCAACAGAAAATAGGAGCACAAACAACTTGATTCTGTGGTTGAAGTGATGTGGTAATTCATTAAAGAGGAGTAACTTGGCATTTCTGAGTCCTAGCTGGTTTATCCTGATGCAGAGAAGTCATCCTGGAGATGAGAAGGTCTGGGGACATCCCACATTCCCTCACAAGGGCAGAAGTGAATGAGCCACAGCAACTTTAGTTCGAAAGACATTCAGTGCCTAAAATTACTCCAAGACTAAACCAAAAAAATCCTCTAGTTCAACCATACTAAATATCTTCCTTCCAAATGAGGAAAAGGCAATTACAAGCCTACAGAATCTCTCTGAATTCAATTAGATACAAACTCGACATTTCTAGTTATCAAACCATAAATCAAAACAGTTATTAGACAGTGACACAGACAAACCAGAAAATGAGATCAAGGTCAGAAACAGAATCTTTCCCCACAGAAATCACTGAAAAGATAAGCCTTAAATGCAAGAGACAAAACTGTAAGAGGACTCAAAGAGGCACTTGCCTCATTTAAAATAGAGTTATGTGAGAGAAATAAGCACAGACATAAAGAAACAAGGGCTGGGTCTCATAATTCCAATACCTTCATAAAAGTGGCTACTCACAGATGCAGATGCAGCCAACATGATCCACATCACATCACCAGCAGCCTGCAGCTAGGCAGGATGGATATTGATGTGAAAGGTGAACACCTAGTTCCTGACAGTACTGTAATCATCCTCCTTTTCAAACAGGCCAATAAATGGAAGAAACACTAATAATTGCTAGGCTGTTGGACTGCTGAAATGAAAATCTGTGTCAAAGGACTGGAAGCTAAATTTACAGCAAATAAACAGGTTTTAGCAGACTGAAGCTTGGAAACTCTATAAATGCAACAGCATTACGAAAGCAGGAAGTTGGAATATAGACTATAGACCAAATTATGTATATTAAACACTGTTTTCATGCTGAAGTCATAAGTAGGCACTTTGTTTAAAGCAGCTGTGAGGAAGGCAAGGGGTTCAGGGAGGTTCTCTGCCATTCAGAGGGACCTTGACAGGCTGGAGAGGTGGAACAATGCAAACCTCATGGTGTTCAACAAAGTGAAGTGCAAAGTCCTACATGTGGGTCATGGCAATCCCAGGCACAGCTCCAGGTTGGGTGGGAAGGAATTGAGAACAGCAGTGAGGAGAGAGACTTGGGAGTGACAGTGGATGAGAAGCTCAGCATGAGCTGCAGTGT
>NW_008676237.1:0-6227 GCF_000695815.1 Acanthisitta chloris
TTAGAGGAAACTGGGAAGTTATATTCACATCCTAACAGAAGTTATAATAGTACAGAAATTATAGGGTGAAATGCTGTTGCTACTCCCTGGATGGAATGCAGTGAGCATGCCTGAAAACCTGTTCCATGATGATTCCCCACAGGCATGATCTGCTACATTAAGCACATGTTAAGGGGAATGAAATGGAGGAAAACCCTTTGTGCACAAGGATTTTGGCTTTCCTGGGATGCTGACAGAATAATCAAACACTAAGGGGTTAAGGAAATCTCCCCTTTTCATGTGATAGCTAACTCAGACATATCCATTCAAGGCCTCATTTTATTATTACTTAGACACTACCATTTGGTCCAAAATTTCACTATTAAAAAACCAGACAGTTGTCAAACAGTGGTTATCTCTTTTTCTAATTATAAGTCCATGCCCTAAGGTATCAGATGATCAGGTGTCACGTAAATGTGTGTTCTTTTGGGGTTTTTTATTTTCTTTTGGTTGGAATTTTAGCTATTCTTGCATACATACATAGTCGTATATTCCAGGGTTTTTTGATAAGCAGGCATGCAGAAGGATAGTACAACAGAGCACCTAGATACTATAAGATAACAGCAACAATAAATATTCAGCAATTAAATATAAAAATATTTGACTTAGACTAAGAATCTTTTTATCTTTTTACTTTTATCTATAAAGTAGCAAAGTAGATATTTCTCCAAAACCATTTTATTTTAACAAACTAAGTCTCAGGTATTTTTCTTAAGTGCTCATAAGACATCAATATTTAGGTATATATTCCTCGTGCATTATGGCAGGAAAGATTATCAAAGAAAGAAAGTGGATATAAATAGTTCCATTACTTATAAGTATTCTTTTTCTTCAATGGGAAGGATACAAGTAAAAGATATGAAAAAGAAATAAAAAAAAAACACCCCAGGAACAATGGCACTTCTTTTCTATATTAACAAAAGATATATATATATTTGGTGTGCTATTGAAATGCAGATATAATAAGCAAAATGCTATTGCCATAGACAACAATGACAAAGTGCTCATTTTCCCTGGAGTCAAGGTTTTGTCCATAATTTGTGAATACTGAATGAAAACAGTAGGGGCAAAGAAACTTTCACTGGAGTTTTCTTTGGAAATGCATTTCCAAAAGTAAGATGAGTGGATGGATAATTCAGAGAAACCTTTGTAATATTCTGATGTGTACAATACACTACTGCTGGATCATTTCTAGCTATCTAAATCCACTGGAATGTCCAACATTCATAAGAGTCATTACAAATGCACACCAACAGCTAAACATCTGAAATTTTTGAATAAGTATATTTCTCCAAGAGACAGAAAATCAGTAGCAGATCACTATGAGGCCATAGAATAATTGGTTTTGATCTTGTGGGCTTTTTCTGTAAGCATGTAATTGAAGAACAAAAATCTGTGGTAGCTCAATTTCTGCAGATTAAGAATTCTACAGTTCAAAATGATGGCACAATGAATGCACATATTTCCTTTATAACAAATATTTGGTCAGAGGGAAGATGAAGCAGTAAACATAATTAAACAAGCTGAGATTATCCACTCTTCTTTTACTGTAGAGAAGACAAATGACCTTCCAAGCCAAAGACCCAGACCTTTAGCTGTTAAGCAAAAGAAGGGCTTGCCTTTTATAATCAATCTACAGTGTCGCAATCCATTGAGGGCAAAGATGCATTTGTACTCTTACTATAAAGCCAAACAGTAATTAGAGATGTGGAAACCATCAAAAAAGAGTGGAATAATGCTTTAACAATAATTAGCAATGTTTCTTTTCCACACTCCTTTCTCAATAACCCAATCTACTCAATCTATATTTAAATAAAACCATTGTACATTTGGAGGGAGTCTGCTACGTGAAGATGGTATGCAACTAAACTCTATTGCTTTGGTAGCTTTCAAAAAAATGCCTCTCTCACATGATTTTTTGCTTTAGTTCTCATTTTTCTTTTCTACTGAAGCCATTAAATGAAAGTCTGAGTTCCAGCTAGTTTAAATGGGACAGTAGAAATTTTCAAAGTACTTTTACAGCAACTTCAGGTCAAGATAAAAAACAAGCCAGCAATTCTCTATGTCCAGGGATGCAACAGATTTTTTATATTTCCATGATCTATGTTTTTATTTCACATTGGGTAAAGAAGTATTAGAAGAGGTTTTCAAGGTAATGAATAGGAATTGGGACTTCTATGTCTCACTATCCTTTGTGCTTCAGAAAATATCTCCCCCGGTGTATTTGAGGCTTGATCTAGTTTCCACTGAGATCAGTGAGTCTCATATTGATTTTTAGGGAGAGCTGGATCAGGCCCCTGTTACGTTAGCTAAATCCTGACTAGACCAATATGTGTACGAACTGTCAGTGATCACCTGAAGATGAAATGCTAGCTTTAAAAGCCACTGTGCTGCCTATTCTATGCTGGAAAGCAAAACCAAAATTGTCTGCATGTGTAGGGGAGAAATAAGGTGCTGCTGGCAGTTCTGAGCCTCTACAAATAATGGTTTGATTATCATTACACCAGTCAAGCAAAGATATAAAAACATAGTTAGTGTGTTTCTGCACATAATGAGATAAGTAGAAGTTTTTACTTAGCCATTCAGAGCAGACATTTCTACTGACCTCCTGCAGGAAATAGGTTCTTGATGCAATCTCATATTGATTGAGCTGCCAGCCATTAACTGATGGCCAGACTTTGAAGGATACTGTTTTAAGAAACCTTGTGATGCTGTTCCACAATTCCTTGTCACGTGCTTAGGCCTGAGATATCATGAAGAAGAAAAAGTGATGGAATAGAAGTAGTATTGTACAGGTTTCACGCTATCATTAGGCCCAAAGCAAAACAAGTGGGATTAAGATGCTAACATAGGAATTTGTTTTTTGAACAGGGAGGGCACTGGCTACATATTAGAGATATTTATTGCACATTGATATGCATCTAATCTGTACTGTTTATGGAACGGGTTGGCCAAATGTCAGGTCTTATCTCTGACTATTGACATTTTACATCCTAAGGACCTAGACAAGTTTTGAAATTGGTCTGAATGTTCTGTATTGAAAACATAAGGCATCCTAGAGAATATTCTTCATTGTAGTTCATAAAATTAGAAACTGAAAGAAATAAAAACTGTGATAGAAAATATGACATTACAGTACATAGCTCCAAATATCTATCTAATCTCTCTATCTATCTATCCTCCATCTTTACTCCTACTGACATTAATGAAAACATATCAGTAGAAATTATTTTGGACCTTGATTGGAAACTACTTATATGTCAGAGTACCAAATGCTTCTTAGGATAAAAAGGGGAAAACTCTGCCCATTTTTGAATAGAATAGGGACTAGATCAGAAGTCAGAAATACTAAGTGATGCTTTCAAGGACAACTTTTCATAAACACAGTTTCACCAGAGGAAGAGTGCAAAAGAAATAAAATATCATTCAAATTCCACCACAATTTCATACAGAATTTTGGTAATTCTTTAAATGTATTTAAATTTTCCAAACACTTTTATTTTATTTAAAGGGTTTAATTTCTGAGTCATAAACCCTGGTATATGACAAGATCTAAGTGCAATTATCACAGCAGTGATGGTTATAGAGAATAAAAGCAGGACACAAACATTAATCATAAATTGAAATCAACTCCTTATAAGCAAAAAGAAAAAACTATACTGAGCTTAAAAAAGTAGTGTAATTTTTTCACTTCACTCTGATTCTCAGACTGATGTTTCATTACCTAAAAATATTTAGAAAGTCTCATTAATATGATAGTGATTTGTATTAAACTTTGTATTCTTGAAAAATTTCATAAATTGAAGTTTATAACTCTATTAATTCATTTTTTAAAAAAAAATCATATAATCCATTGTATTAGCAGTGATTAATTACCCCTCTGCATATGTTCCAAAGAGAGAAAAGTATGAAGTGGATACTGATGGGTCTATTAGCAGTTAGTCAGACAAAGGGAATCTAGAAACCACTGTATTTGAAAGCAGAAATTTGTGGTAAAATTAAATGAAGAATACATTGAAAGACTATATTAAATTGTTTGTAGCTGATTTCTAACACAGAAAGAGTCTTGATCCTACAGCCTATTCAGTACAGACAGATATTACATCCATATGGAACTGCCTGCAGTATCAGGTTAAATTTGTAAGTCATACAATATATTTACAGGTTTGAGTGGGCAGCTCTAATTTGGGTATTGACCAGAATGAGCAGCAAAGCATGGTATCGTTTTCTACAAGATGGTGATATTCAGGAACACCATGTTGTGTTTAGGTTAAATAGCTTAAAAATGGGAGCACTGTTAGAAACTGTAGCAGTTCAGAAGTATTAAGAAAAGGCAATTTGTCCCATCCTATGACATGCAGTTTCATTGTAAGTAAGCAGTAGTTTTGCATTCTCTCTTTTGTAAGGAACTGTCCAGTGTTTGTGCACCATCGGTTAAGATCATCATGTTAATTTTTTTTTGTGAGGCAGGAAAAACAAATTTGCAGCTGATCCTAGCTAATTTGTAACTTGTTCTGTATCACACTTCTGCTTTTGAGGTAAGCATGTGGTTCTATTGACAAGTTTAGTATCTGAACAGAGGCAGATGTAACTGGGAATTCTGCACTCTTTGTGTAAGGTGAAGTAGTGTTTGGTGGGTGAAACACACCTGATTGCTGAAGTTCCCTTCAAGACAAAACAGTAAATAAGCAAGACCACTGGAATGTGACTGTCAATGGCCAGGCTGTTCCACATCTTTACATAAGAAGTGGCATTAATGGAGATCACTACTAGAAAACAGGATGATGTAACATCTGGTATCTTCAGATTTCTGAAACAATTCAGGTTTGGAATGAAGATGACCATTTGACTCAAGTGATGAAGAACTCAGTGGAACTGGCTGCTGATACCCAAATGCATTGGCCTGTTTAATTTCTGTTGAGAATTTGTTAATTATTCATAATTTTGTTTAAATGCCATTCTATGCCCACAAACTCAGACAGTGCCTCAAAATATAATCCTGTGGACTAAACCTGAAAGCCATCCAGTGCCCTCTGTGGCATGCAGATTCTGAAGCCATTTACTTCCTACTATGCAAGCACAGAAATCATGACAGAGCCATCTGGAGTGCTGAATCTCTTCAGATTAACAATGGAATCTTTCTTTGTTTAAAAAACAACCAAACCACTACCAAGATGAAATAAGGACTTTAGTATCAGCTTTTGCCTATTAGCTCAAAACAAAGTGTCAGTCAAGAGGCAGAAAATGGATTAACAGATTCAGAAGACATTGGCATTCTTATATTCCTCATCTGCTGTGAAAGTAATGCTCAGCATTAACTTCATTTCGTAACAGTTAAATGGCATTTGTCACTGTTAGATGTGACAATCATGTTCTGCTCCTCTGCCTTTTTGAACTGTGAGTTCATTTGCTAGTATATGTCAGTTAATCAATTATTTTATGACTCCATTTTATATTTCCTTTTTATATTACATTACAAGCAGAGGGAAAGGAAAAGGAAAGCTGGTCCATAAATCAGCTTGGCTAACCAACAGTTAGAGTGCTACAGTATAACTGCAGTGACTGTATCCTTGAACCAGTGGCAGAACAGAAGTGTGCTGTGAATTAAAAATAAATAAACCAAAATTAAAAGAAGCACTACAGGAAGAGTGGAATTTAGTTAGAGATGTGGCAGGCATTGCTGTTTACAGCCAGTCATTTAATTACTGACCCATGTACAGGACAGAACGTGCTCTGTTCCCACCCCTTCATGCTGGGTATGATTAACAGATAATTTTGTGTGCTGCATTTCTACAAACAGAGCAGTAGAATTATTAGAATACTTGTATTTTCTCTTCTCAGCATTTCAGAAATGACACAATTGACTGGGGGGAAATATCTTTATTTTCAGGTAGGAGAATCTTAGGGTATAGAAGCAGGCAGGATATTTCTCTATCCTGTTCTGTTTTCAAGTGTTATGAAAAATCCTGGGGAATGCTAAGTGAGTCACTGTAGCAGGTGTCATGAAGGATCTGGAGAGTAGGAAAGTGTGTCAGCTCCAATGTAGATTTTTTTAAGAGGAAACCCAGCAGGCTGCTAAGGATGAGGAGGAGCCTTGGTTATTGCATTCTGTCCACATTCTTTGCTGCTAGGCTTTGGTCTGTACCTACAAATTTTGTCTGGAAAAGCCTTGCATGGCAATACTCTGT
>NW_008676237.1:6238-56021 GCF_000695815.1 Acanthisitta chloris
CAAAATGCCCCTACAATCATACAATATGCCTCACCTGCTGTTATGAAGACCACTGGCTTCAGGTAGGTCAAGACAAGAAATCAGATTCTTTTCATAGTTTGGAGGATGCAAATTCCAAACAAGTTACAAATAAAAATGACAGCTGAATCACTCCAATTTCATATCAATATAATATTTTCTTTAAGTAAGGTATTGGTCTTCATTCTAATAATTTCCATAGGGACACATCATTCTACATTTCCATTGCACAAAGTTGTAGAAATATGCATTAACAGATTATATGATGATGAGGAATATATTCACTGGATCAAGAAAACAGTCAGGAGGAAATAATTTTTCTTTTTAATTTGAGAAACTGTATTCATATCTCCATAGGTTGAGCTCTGCTGTGTCATTCAGCTGCTCTGCCCAGATTGAAGTAACTCTCCTGTTTCTGAGACCTGATTTAGTAACCTCTTGTCATGCGGAGCTTTGCTGTATTGTGCTATGTACACAAGCTCTATTCAGTCTTTATTGCTGTAAATCCCATACTTTCTCAAGTACTTGACTGTTTGCTAACATCTTCTATACTGTCCTACCACTAACTATTTGAAGTAAGAACTTCAGTCTTCAGTGCTTTTTCTGGGAAGCATAGGTAAAGTGTGAAAAAATGCAATAGTTTATGAAGATAAACTACAGCAACAATTCTTCTTGATAACAGGAAACTGAAACCAAATCCTTGACTGTTTTTTCACCACTCATTGTTGAAGTAAAGCAATCACAGAGACTTCATGATTATAAATTCTCCCTGGCTAAGAATGATTCAGGTTGAATCTCCCTGAACTGTTTTTTTTTTTTCTGCACAGCAGCAATAATTCACCTTCCATTGTGTCCTTTTGAGGCTAAGCAGAACTTGTCTGCCTTGGTCCTGGATGTTTGGGTGCTCCAGCCCTCCCATCACAGTAATATCTCTTCATTGACTCTCTCCTAGATGTTGATACTGCGTTTCCACTGACAAACCCAAAGCCAGATACAAGACTCCAGATGTGACCTTCTGAGGATTGAACTGAGGGAAACAAAAACTTCCTTCATCCTGCTGATTATGCTCTTACTAATTAATGCAGGTCAATGCATAGTTAGCCTTCAGTATTGCAACAGCACACTGTGACTTGAGACTTTGTGAGAATGACCAGAACAAGGTGGATTTCCCAGTGGCTACTCCAGCACTATATGGTGAAGGAGTGAGACACTGTGGTTACTCTAAGTAATTAAGTTAAGTTTGAATATCAGCTCATTCAGAGGTACCTAAAAGCAATAAGATATCTCCTGCCCTAGCCATGACCTGTGAAAGCTCCAGGCAGAACTACAGTACTTGTAAGAAGGTGGGAGTGATGGGAGCCATTTTAATGAGAAACTGTTTAAAGGGCTGAGGTAGTAAACACTTTTGCTTGAAAAGATCAGATAGCACCAATGTCTTGCCCAGAATAAAAGTGAGGCACGAGAGAAAACTTGCAGAAGGAACTGCAGTGTTAACATCCTATTCTTATACAAAGGATTACAGTGAAAAAACAATGATATACTATGGAATCCTTTAATTGAATTCATGAAATTAAAGTAATTTTAAATATTTCTAGATGGGTGCAATATATTTTCAGAAAACACAGACATCAGAAATCCAAAAAATATCCACAGAGGATGAAGTTTTTTCCATATTTTAACAGATAAAATTGGCCTGACATGTTAAAAGCAGCTCTTGGTGAGACTTTCCTGTTGAGACTGGAGAATCATGAGCATGGTGATCTCATGACAGTGTGCATAATGGGTAGATTGCTAACTAGTAAATTTTTAAGTTAAAAAAATTAATATTCACAAGCTGGAAACGAGTACACAGATGTCTAATAGAAATTTAACCAAAAGCTGTTCATCCAATCAGATCTGGCTTTAGAGTATTTAAAAATGATAGTTCAAGACCTTCTATCCTTAAGAATATACATCCAGGAGCAGCTGGATCAGTTGCTTCCAAAGGGAAGTGGAGCTGGGAGGCAAGGGTAGAGACATGACTCTCAATGGCACAGTCCCATCACACCCAAGTGAGGGAGAACATGGCAGGACTGAGTCAGCTCTGAGTCCAGGACAGCAAACCCCCATGTAGGGTATAGCACACACAGGATCCTTACAGCATGTGCCTAATGCTGCAGAAGAAATTCTGGAGCCATGTAGTTAGTCTCCAGGAGTTTTTGAAAAATATTTCTATGCCAAATAACCTAGAACATGAGAAAAATTATCTTCGTGCTGAAGGACTGTAAGAGCTAAGATATGAATGGTGCTGGAAATCTGGAAGGACAGTTTAGATAAATCACTGTTTTTACTGGAAGGTCAGATAATTCTGTTGTGTAAATGCAGGAGAAAGAGAAGTTTAAGTATAATTTTGCATATGAATTTTATTTTTAAAATGCATTTCCATAGACCAAATGTTTCTGGAATTTGGTGGATTATGGTCTTAGTCATGTATGGTACTGAATATCCTTAACTTCTGGCAGTATAGCATGAAGCTGTTTGCTACAAGTTAGTCCAGCCTTCTCAGTACTGTAGCCCAACCGTCTTTGCTTAATTATTGCCGATAAAAAAAGCTGAATCCTCTTCCTGCTTCCAGTTTGGAAAATAAATTGGACTCTCGAACTGCAAACCGAGGACCTTCTTTTCTACTTGCAATCTGGTTTATTTAGATATTTAAAAATGAAGGCTATTCCACACACAATCAAAGTACAAGCTGCATTTCACCCATGTCACTTTGTCGATTGTTCCATTCTAATCTCAGCCAAATGGACTCAGGGATTTATACGGTATATGGACACACAGAAGTAAACAAACACAACACTGATAAGGTGTGCTCTCTGACTTGCATTATCTGTCAGGCAATTGAGTGAGATAAGAACCTGTTCTGCTGTTACACATTGTATACCCCTTACTGCAGAACTAGACCCCACTATGTGAGGAAGAACAATATACCTTCATACAAGTTTTGTATATCCATGACCTGTCAGTCTGAGAAAACACACTTTCAGATGAAAACTATTTCCAGCATAGCTGTTAGGACAGTTTTAGAGAAAGCAGACCTAAACATGAATATGATTTTGCTTATAACTTTGCCTCACATCAGGTTCAACTCTCCCTAATCTATAAATCCATGTACTTTACAGCTTGACACAAATCCAGGGGATATTATTACTGAACAAGATATTTGGTACTGCAGTTGCTGAAACTTGGCAAAAGAGTTTGCCAAGAAACTTTGGCTGTGTGCAACACAACTTGTGTTGCAAGTAGTCAGAGGGATGCAAACACACAAGGATACGGAATTTACAAGTACAGCTGCAAAACAATATGTGGTAAAGGTGTTCTGCATTATAAAAACTCATCAAGATCTACTTCCAGTCTCATTAGCTGTCTCCAGATCTGTTAGAGAAGCAGAATGTCATGAACACAAACAATTTGCATAAGAAATGTCCAAGCTATGAATTGGAAACAAGATTAAAAGAAGAAACAGCTGTGTGTAATTGTCCATCCCCTGTGGAGATTAATATCACACATTACATGAAAAATCAGATTTTGAAATGAGGTTAACAGAAGAATTAACCAGAAGAGGGAGTGAGCAATACCTCCTACATAGTACCATGTTCACAGTCATGTCTTTACTGTCTTTCAGAAGCTACTCTGTCTTGAAAAATCATCCTCGAGAGGGCTGCAGGATTTGTTACCTTGCTACACTTAACACATTTACTAACGACAACAAATTGATTCTTATTTATCTGGCAAAGCAAACCTTGGTCTTTCCCCCTAATATTTAATCCTCTTCAGCAACATAAATAATAAGAAAGACACTTGCAGGTCTGACTAACCTGCAAGTTCCTTTTTAAGCAATGGGCGATCGATACCAGTACCAACTCCATTAAACAACCCTTATCACTGCTTGAGTCAGTGGATGCAAGAACACAAGTGTATGCTTATTTTTATTGTAATGATTCAACAGCAGTTGAGTTCTAAAAACAAACAAGGAAGCAAACAAATGTGAAAAAAATCTAGAATTTAAAGAATTCTTCAGTAGTCCAGACATGCTTTAGTCCCCTCCTGACATCCCAAGGGACACGTTTTGCTCTTAACACTGCACTCATAATGTAAATCGCCTTTTTAGAAGTACATCTGTAGAACATGGTGTTCTCACAGAGTGCTGAAATGTCAGCTTCCATCAGAAGATGGAGTCTTATTTGTCTGCAGAACAGGGGGTAAAAGCATACAATTTCTGACCTATCAATGTTTTGAACTGAATCTGAAAAGCAGCATTTCTAAATCTCAGCTTAGCTCAGTTTCCAAGCTAATGATTCCTTAACTAGAACTACTGGCAAGAAGCGATGGATCACTGCTAGCCCTTGAAAACATTGTGATTTCTTAGTTATCAAATTTTTAACTGCAAATATTGTAAGAGCAGCACATAGGTGGACTATTTGTGCAAGCCAGACCCTAACAACCATTCCTAACATTCTTTAAAACATTGTTTTCTCTAATTAATTTGGGAAACAAAATAGGTGAGTTATGCAGATATTTACTTTCAGATTGGTAAATGGCCATAAAGCCTACAATTTCGGGCTATTCTGGAGTATATACTTGTCCATTCTCACTTGAAAGGAGATATTCAAGAGCTGAAGATTATGTTCCCGTAACAACTACAGTATCTTCCTATGGAAAAATTGCTCAGATGACATCCCTTAGAAGCTTTGGTAAACACAGTTACCTTCTTGTGATATAGACTAGTGATGGCTTGTGTATACTGTCTGTATGCCTTTTGATCTGCTTGTGTTTAGTAAATACAATGTGCCAGCTATGTAGCACAAATTCACAGTATAATTTGTTGGATGTATTTGGATAGAGACTCTCTGTATTTACTTGTTTGAGATTTCCAAACTCATGGCAGCGTGGGCTGCTGTACATCTGGAAATTGATAGCTTAATACCTTGTTTAAAAAGGTCAGTAAATTTGTATCATATGTCATGGGAGATAATACCAAGCTAGGAAATAGGTCCTTGATCTCTTGAAGAAAGCTACCATTAAACAGAGCAACTATGCAGATGCTGTTGGAATATCTCTCGGCTTGCAAGGACAGCTACTGTCTTGTGTGTCTGAAGACTCAATTCACGAGTGAGAGGTCCTGTACTATTTATAGCACAAGGATGAGATCCTTTGTTTTCTTAAAGCTACTGTATAGGCTGCCTTAGAAAGCAAAACTGTAAATGGGTCATATAGAGCAGCTAGATGACAGGTACTCAAAACTGATGAAACAAAACCCATGAAGCATATTTAACTTATGCTACTTGCAGAACCATAGTAGCATTCTAATAGGTATGAATGAGATTCACAGACTAGGGTGATTCTAAGGAAGTAATAGAACTTATATTAAAGCTCCAAGATCCACATTTCTTTCATAACTCGTAAACAAGTCTGGCCAGATTCTTCTACATCATATATGGTCATCTGTGTTCAGTTACCTGCCCACTTCCCGTGCATCTGAACACAAGCCTAAAAACCTTTTAACTGTAGAGCTCTTTAGGTCTAGGATGTGAAGTGAATTGCAAAGGTGAAGACAGCAGGTAGGCTAACATCCTCTGTCACCCCTCTCTGCCTCTTAAATTTAACTCAGTTCTTATTACTCCCACTCCTTTCAACTGCATTGTATTGATTACTACCCCTTATAAATCTTCATGCTTTAGGATCTGCATCAGTCATTTACTATTTGCAATTTGAAAGAACTGTCTGTGATTGCTGTGTAAAGAACACTGAGTCTTATCCATATTTTCTGAAGATATGTTTTAAAAATGACACCAAAAATATCTGCTTTTTGCCTCAATGAACAGTCTATTGGCCTTTAGCAGTATAACACTTTGGAAGATAGAGAGAACATACTAGGACTTCAGTAGCAAGATGTGGTAAGAACATTAGTCCACAGATGGTCAAACTGGGAACAATAGAATTTGACTTTTTAGACAGTTCTTCAAAAAATTTAAAAAGGGATTAAATTATTTCTGAATAATTTTAACTTCATCACTTCCAAAAACAGAGTAAGCACTTGGCCACTTGTTGCCTCTGAAACTGAGTAAATTGAAAGGATTGTGTAGCAGGACATTTTCATAATCAGGTTGAACCTAAAGAAGTAAAGCATACTCAGCTTCTTATAAACCTTGTAAATTTAGGTGATTATACAAACCAGTCATCTAGGCCTCTCAACATTCAGTGCCTCTGTCTTTGGTAGAGAGTTACAATTGCTTGCAACAATCTTCATCCTTGACCCCAGACAGAAAGCCCTGAAGCAATGTATATTGATTTAAATGAAATCCTTTCAGCAATTTGAATCAAAACTGTGCTGCTTCTCTGGTAATGAATACAAGGAGATTTCAGAAAAGGAGTTTCAGCTGCTGCTTGATTGAATATTCAGGGGAACAGCAAAAATGACGCTACATGAGGGACAAACTCGTCTTCAGGTTAGTCTCTGTAAACTGAAGTTAAATTGAAACCTTAAAATTAACTGTGCATGGCTTGAGGCTTTTGATCATTGTAAGATGCTCAGAGAAAGCAAACAGAAATATCAGGAAAACTTTTCCCTACTGTATCCTATGAAGGGCCTCTATTGTAAATTGTTGACCATTACCTGCTCACCATAATTGTTCTCCCAGAAAAAAAGAAGCATATTTACTGTTGTTCACTGTAGCTTACAACATTTCATGTTGCTACAAAGGGGAGAGGAAGAATTCTGGTTTAGATTTGAAAGTAGACATTGCAAATAATGTACCTGTGCACATTATGTGTGCAAAAGCGAAGCTTTGATATAGCTCTGTCCCTGAAGTTTCCTTTGCTCCTGTTCCAAAGTCTATCTATTGTTGACACAAGGGTGGCCTTGTGGTCATTTTCAGTGAAAACTTCTAAAGTCTGCAGCTCTAATTGAGGAATGATATTGGGAAATCTTGGAGTCCTGGGAACCCCAGTATTTCCACACTCCATGCTGTGATACTGTGAAAGGCTTAGTCAAAACCAAAATTATCAGGTCTTTAGTCTTGCATGGAACTGGGAATCCAGGCACCTTGAGGTGAATTCAATATAATCCATTTACATGGGTTCACACTCAGTTTAGCCCATCTAGAAAGTGTATTTTCATGTTTCCAACATTCTACTTTTGCTCCACTAGAATGAATGATTAGTTTGAAGAGGAAGCAAAACAATAAGAAAATAATACCTCTATGTTTTGTATCATTGGGCCTGTTTGGAAATGAGAAATAAATTTGTATTAATTTTTGGTCAAATAAAAACACTAATTACCCCTGAAAAATTTTTTAGCTCACAGTCATGTAAAAAATACTCACCTACATGTGACTGGTCTTGAACTTCCACCAAACTTTTTTCTCTCCTTACTTTTAATCAGGGAGATGCTTTGAAACATTCTGTCGAGTTAGATCAGCCTTGAGATAATAATTGTGTCGGGTCTGTAGCACCAACTGGGACTTCCCCTGGCTTCAGGGAAGTTGCTAGGCTACTATCTTAAAAAGACAACTCACTTGATTAATTGCAAATACAGATTGCTTTATGAAAAAGTTAATACATTTATGACAACAAAGTCTGAGAAAATAGCAAACTGATTATCAGAACTTGCAGTATTCCCTGAATACAGGATTAAGGAACAAAAGTGCAGCTTTTCAAAATAGTTGCAGTCTGCACTGACTCTAGTCCTGCTTTCACTGGTGAGGTTTTACCATGCTATTGGTAAATCATCATTTCATGAAAATCACAAAACACTTGGTTTAGATTTGTTTTTGTGGTATTCAAATATAAATATTACCTCATTCACTTAGTACTAATGCAACTGGCAAAAAACTGCTGTAATATTCTAGGCTTCCTTTAACCCAAATATGCCTTGAAGGAGAGTATATGTCTGGGATGTGTTTGCACTGGATGTCAGACTGCTGATACTTTACTTTTTCATTAAATATCTTATTACTTGAAACTCTTCAAAGGGCTAAGCAGCTTTCATTCCTCAGATCATGCAGTGATTTTATGAATAAATGTAATATGGTAATACATATGATAATTAAAAATATATATTAAAAAAGTGTGAGCACCTGGTTCCTTGTAAGTAGACCTTTCAGAAGTTATTTTAATTTCCATGAAATTTGTTGACAAAAACTGGAGAATAAAGTCTTTGAAATTTTCTTTGCCATTTTTTAAGCTTTTTTCTCTTAAAAAAAACCCCAATGAAACACCCAAACTCTCTTTGATGTCTCACTTTTGCTTAGAAATCTGAGAACATTTTAAAATAGTTTCTGGATTTTTAAAAGCTACTTAAAGCAAATCAAATATTTTCAAGCAGCTTTACATGTAAATCTTCATATAAGAAGCAATCATCTGCTCAACCTGCTTCTGATTGTTCTGAAAGCTTCATTAATAACTTGATTTTCCCTTTAAAACTCCACACAGAATATCTATGTATGATTTGGAAGCAGTTTGGCTTGGGTTTTGTTTTAGTCTCAGCAATGGGTATGCATTAGAGTCTCATTGGTAGACCCCAGTTTAGCCAGGAGATGTTAAGAAATAAGCAACCTGCAATGAACTGAAAGAGCAGGTGAGGGAGTAACAGCACAGCACAAAGCTTCAGTGGGCAAACTACAGAGTAGAAAACTGAAAAAAACTCTGGAAGGTATGCAACTTTCAAATTCAAACCCATGAAGCTTGAAATCATTGGGAACATACAGATACTGAAAAAGTCTTACTGTTTAATATGCAGCATAAGGCTGTGTATGTTTATATGTGCTGGGAGTAGGTGATGGGGTACCTACAAGCTCTGATGTATTAATGCTCTGTAAGTGAAAGCCAAGGAAATAAGATGTAGGTCCTCTTCTGGTGCTGAAAGGCAGAGGGGAGAATGCAATGCCTTGTGCTGCTGCTTCACATTAAATCATTTGGGAGGGATGTGTCATCTTTATTTGTAATTCATTAATGAAATGAGATAACTTTACATCTTAGTGTTCAAAACTGGAAATGCAGTATAGTTTGGGAGCTATCTTGCTTAGCCTTTTACTGAAAATTTCCTGTGACTGTCCAAAGAACGAGCTGAGGAAAGCACTCTGTATAAGGCTGTTATGGCATAATGTGACAAGGAAAAGGATGTCAATGATGGAGTAGAAGGACTCTACTCCTATTTTTGCCTTATGAATGTGAAGATGTTTGGGAGTCATATCACTCAGGATCTGCTCTACTGGAACTAAAGTTGCAGAGATGTGACTGGAGTCTGTGGATTCTACTGGCAAATAGCAAAGGAAAGTTTTGTTGAAGGATTAAGATCAGTTTCAGGTATAAAGAAGAATATATTTTGGCAAAGTCCTAAAACAAGTCCAATGGCAGACCAAGCATTTTATATAACAATTAAAAATATATTCTAGGTGATTTTTTCATAAATATGCTTTATTTTATTTTATTAAAAGTTAGAATTCACTGATATGGAAAAACATATTTGAATTAGTTGTGAGTATGACTTTGTGTAGGTGAAGGGAGAAAGGAGGAGTTTTTTCATCTATATATTATATTGTCATGCCATACTGGGTTAACTTTTATTTTTTTAAAAATGAGATTTTAAAATCCGTCTTCTACCTTTCTTGTCAAAAAATACTCAGCAAGTTTACAGGGCCATGAACACTTGGTTTCTGCATATACAAAACTGTGTTTGCGTGTAACTTAGGGTAAACCTGTTGTGAGGAGCTATGAGATGCAACTGTAGCACTTCTAGCTACAGGCTGAATAGTCTTTAGAACAAAATTTTTCTTCATGCTGCTACACATAATGTTATACAGTAAAAATCTACTTGCTTTTGATAATGTTTTTGTCTTCCATTTTCAAATATGATTTTTTCCTGTAAATTGTAAGAATTTCACAACTCTTAATTTAATTTTGTCTTAAAGTCTTTTTTTTAATGTCTCCCCTATTAGAATGCAAAAAAAAAAAGGGGTTTTGATTCAGGGCTAATAAACATTTCAGGTCTTTTACTTAAAGTCTTTTTTTTAATGGCTCCCCTATTAGAATGCAAAAATAAAAAGGGGTTTCGATTCAGGGCTAATAAACATTTCAGGTCCTTAAAGTCTTTTTTTTAATGTCTCCCCTATTAGAATGCAAAAAAAAAAAGGGGTTTTGATTCAGGGCTAATAAACATTTCAGGTCTTTTTATGCTCTAAAATGTGAACTGCTTATTCTTTTGACTGATCTGTGTTTTTTATACATAATTCTAAGAAATAAAGAAAAAATGTAATTTTTAACCCTTCTTCCAGTCTTCCACCTGTTCTTTTTGGAATTCTTGGGTCTATGGCCCAGTGTCAGCTGTCTTGAGTGTTACAAGTTGTAATGAAAATATAGATGACCTAAGTCTGCAAAATCAATTCCTGCATTCACAAATTAGCATTATTTCTGGTGTTTCTGAAGCTGGATTTTCCAGTTACTGGTATTTTAATATATTTGGCTACAAGTGTCAACAGCTTGAAGAGGTAGGTTTTGGATTCCTACTGAAAATAGTATAGCCAAGATCTATTTAAAAATGACAGCATGAATTTCTTATGCATGAATACTATGGAAGGACATGAATAAGGTAACAAAGCTCTAAAGTATTAATTTTGAGTAACTGGGTTTTTTTCCATTCTACGTGTATGGACAGTCCAATGTTGAAAGAAGGTAGACAAGCAATAGAAATTTTTCTGTGGGCATTCTCCAAAACATGTGAGAAACATGGATCAAAAGCAGTAGAGCTAATGTTCCCTCAGCACAAAGGGATGCTGTGTGACTTTTTAAAGCTTCCTGTGTTTAGTTTTGTATTTCAATACATGATGTTAAGTGAACATACCTTGGACCAACCTCATCTAACTTTTAAAGTTTCATCTAACATTCAAGTTTTGAGCGAAAGAGCTGGACAAGATGACATCATGAGATCTATTTCAAGTGAATGATTTGATGTCTTTTTCTGTGGATGTATGAGCACCAATCCATATATGTCATGCAACATGATTTTTCCTACTGTTTGCTTTCCACAGTTTGGTATCTTAGTTACCATCATTTTGATGTCAGAGTTACTCAGATGTTTACCATGTGTACAATGTACACACACACACACATGCACACAGATCCATACTATACTCATGTACACATATGTTACGAAGTGGCTCTATATCTTGATTCAAATGGAGAACAAAGAAATCTATGTAGAAATTTTCAGGTGTACCCAAAGGTTCTTGGATTTCATATTCCAAAAAGTGAAAAATCACATTTTATAATGGAAACACAAGAAAGTACAAAAATTTTCAAGGTACTCCAAAATATTAATCTTGCAGTGTTTGGGAGACAGTCAGGCAGATGAAAGGATGAAATAACAATTTCCTAATCACCTCCAGTCTGTAGGAAGATATAGACAAAAACTACTTCTCTCATACTGTGTCACAGCGTAGACACTGCTCATTTGTCCTTTTTCCATGTTTACTGAGCTGCAATCAGTATAGCAGCATTAAACAAGCCATAAGAAAAACATCAAAGTCTACCTGTATTTAAAGAAAAAAATAAAGGACTCGCTAAAATTCCATAATGTGTTAAGAAATGCCACCAATCCATGCTCAGCCAACCAGCACTGGCAGTTTCTAGTTTGTGAATTTACATCTGTAACAATTGTTAAAGTCCAAAGGACTGTATCATCAGCTTGAATAAATCAATGTAACCCAAGCACAGTCAAATTTTAATGGGAATAGAAAGGACTAGATGTTCTACTGAATGCTGAGATATATTGCCAATACCCTGCTTATTTCCTGCATACTGCTTGTCACACAGTAAAAAATGCCACAGTAAAAACTGTAGCATGTTGGATTACTTGCTTCTGTGTGAACCCCAAATGAATAAATGTTACAATCTTCCTGACCTGATGTTTATATTCTTTGTATACTCTGCCAGTATTTCATCCTTGTTCAAGTAGACAGAATTTCCCACAAAAGCATTTGTAGCCACTGTGGAAAAGCCACTGTAAGTGAGAGATTTAAATAATATGTCCAACAAATAAAAGTAAAAACTTATCGTTGTGCTGAATAGAATGAATGCTTACTGTGCTGCTTCACTGCTGCTAATAAACCATATCGAGTCAATTTACTCTTGTCCATTCAGGAGTCTCAAGGTATCAAACCTGCAGCTTCAGTGCTGTTAGGCTGAAAAGGCGTCAGCTGCTGCAGTAAAAGAAAAACTCTTTTCTTTTCTGGGCAGTTGCAGTGAATGCTTCCTTCTGAATTTGTCTGAAGACAAGGGAGAAAGCCTTAATTTCAATCATATGAGCAAAAAGAATCTTTTTGCATTCCTTTTCATTACTTGAATTTGTGCCTCATTAGATAATACCTAAATAAAAAAGATGGCCCTTTTTCTTTTATTTTTTTTCATATTGCAGAAGCTTTTGGAAAATACATGTTTTATCTGGAAAATCGATAACAAAATTGAGGCCTGCAAACAAAATAGTGTGCTGTTAGTGTTCATGACATTTTCAGTTATAACTTTTTCATAGGTAAATGTTATCTGTAGTATAATTACTCTGTAACTAGAAATCTTTTCATATCTGTGCTGACATCACCAGCTGATTCAACTTGAAGTTTAATGTATTAATTATTCCAGATACTGCATTGTCTTGTTACAGGATGGTTTTAAGGATCCTCTTACACAAACTATACAATTGATGAAATTCAGCTGGAACTGCTCTCCATCATACTGATAACCTTACTACCAGTTGTTTAAAATTATTTTTAACTACCTTTCCTTACCATTCTCCATTCTAATTAAAATTACATTGCAATTAAAGCATTTGGACAGAAGTGTATCTTTAGAATGTGTTTTTGTCTTGTGTGCAATTTTTTGCTATCAAATATAGCAGAATATGGAAGAATATTAGCTTCAACTGCGCTAGGGAGGATGGAGCAGGATAAAGTCATTCAATGTGATTTGCAGTTAGAAAACAAATATTTCTTGTCCAACAATTCAGCATTAAGGAGCAGGACAAGGAACAGTAAAAAATGTCTGCAGACCCCAGCTCAATAATTCAAGGATTGCTTAAGTTATTTTTGATGTTTAAACCCTTAATGTATATTGGCTTTGTTTCAAATTATGGCTGTATTATGTTACTTACACTGAATTACCAGCAGCAACAACAAAATATGTTAAAGCTATCCCAAAACTGATAGCCATCTTTATTATTTTACCTCACAGCTTCCTTCAGCTTCTCGCCATATGCTAAAAGTTCATTCTCTGGTGAGCCTTTGAGCTGTCAGTCTGTCTCCATAGCTTTTCTCTCATTTTCTCTTCAGTATAAATGACTGTTTTCTGGAAATTGTTTTATATCTTGCCTGACCATTTGACTGCAGGGCATAGTTAGTTCTCACTACTTCTATTAGACAGTGGACACAGCAGGCAAGCTAGGCCAATTAAGTGGCCACTACCATTAACACTAACCTTTTTAAAAGCTTGAGCACTATGTATTAGAACATATTTGGTACTAAATCAGTACCTCAGGGCAAGAAAAGTGCAAGTGAATCCCCAATTTTTCACTTTTTTCCCTCCATATAAGGGTGAGGTCAGAGTGTGTTTTGAGGGGCAGTCATCTGCTTGCGGGTCAGTCACCTGTCTATGTCAAATACATAGGAGAAAGTTAAAAAAGCTCCTTATTTGACTGCCACCAGTATAGCTTATTAACGGTAATCTTCTTCTGAAAAATCTGGTGTTGCTTTATATTGACATAAATCTTCAAAATGTTATAGCTTTGGGATAAATTTTTACAATTTTCAACATGTGTTTAAATATCCTATCCTTTCCTCCATTAATTCATCTTACTAATAGTCCTGCGTTGGGAATAATAAGTTAATTCCTCATTTTCTGCTCTTGTCATGTGACATTTCATTTGGAGGAAAAGCATGGCAGGGTTCATATTCCTGTGTCTGTATTTCTCCAGATGGTGCTCTGTGCCATATTGTTTAATTCTTAGTATCCTTGCCTGATAATTTGATTTCAGGCAGAAGGAACAAGTTAACTCTCTGGTGAGTTCCCACTGATACCTTACTACTTCCATGGTCAAGAATTTCTGTTCATCACATGTTGAGCAAGAAATGCAGGAAGGAAAGAATCACTAGAGCAAATAGAGCAAACAGCAGTAGACCTAGTAGGATGGGTTTTGTCTGGGTGGTGTCTCTGACTGGGTTCCTTGGGTGCACTCTAGGATCAGGAGCTTCTGAAATGAATGTCACATTATCCCTACTTACCACACTTTTGTTTGCATTGTGAAGTCTGTGAACTTAATTCCTTCTGAATGATACAAAACCAAAATAGCTTCTTATACGCATTCCATTCACAAGATCAAATTTGATACACTATTTGTGTATTGTAGCATTCTGGTCACCAGCTCAAGCTCTTTGCTGCTTTTGAGCTATACTATCTGCTGTCACAGATGCCTTAGTTGCTTTATTATAGAATCACTGAATTATAGAATGATTTGATATGGAAGGGACCTTAAAGATCATCTAGTCCAAACCCCTGTCATGGGCAGGGTTACCTCTCACTCGACCAAGTTGCTCAATGCCCCATCTGACCTGGCCTGAACTCTGCCAGGGATGGAACATCCACAACTTATCTGGGTAGCCTATTCCCGTTCCTCACCACCCTCACAGTAAAGAATTTCTTCCACATACCTAACCCAAATTTCCCCTCTTTCAGCTTGAAGCCATTGCTCCTTGCCCTGTCACTATAGTTCCCTTGTAGGCCCTGTTCAGATACTGGAAGGATGCTATGTGACCTCCACGCAACCTTCTCTTCTGATAATAAGGTGTAGCTCTTCACTGAAGCTTCTTTTTTGACTGGGACTTCATGACAAGTGTTTAATGTAGGCTACCTATTTTTTTATACAGCTGACTATTAAAACTTTCATTTGGCGACTTTTTTTTGACAAATTTGCTTGAAGTTGATCAATGGGTTCAGAAGACATTAGGGAGTGACAGGTGAATAACCTAGCAATCTCATGTGCAATGAGATACCACACTGATATACTCTCTCATCAGGAGGCCAAGATGACCACCATGCATGTAATTCTAACAAGAATTGTACTTAAAACTGTGATAAGATCAGCAGAGGAGACCTTGAAGATGGGAATGGGGAAATGACTGGACATTTTCCCACTGAAGATAGTAAAGCTCACATTTAAACTGAAAGTTTATTCTACCTCAATAAGTTATTGTACTGGAGACATATATCTTTGTTCAATTAGACTGTGTTGAACATGACAGGTTTTTTGAAGATTAGTGACTTTTTGTGGAAAGAAAAATCTGCTTTTTTTCAGAAAAATATAATTTTTGTGGACCGCTTATCAGATTGCTTTTCAAAAGCTAAAATCTCCTTCTATTTTATGCTATTTTAGACAGTTAACTCAAACCATCTCTTCTCCATCCTCAACATTTCCTTTGAAGTTTTCAACAAAAATCTCACAAAGTCTGATGTGAAAAATACAGTGCCTTTTTTTTGGTTTACTTTTTTTCCCGGGGATGAGAAAGAAAGTGAACATTGTTTCACAGGTTCATCTCTCTAGATCATCAATATGTAATTTCAATGTCAGTAGCTTTAGAACAGACTCCTCTTTATATCTGTTCTAGCCCCAAATGCTCAGCTACCCCCAGATTTGAAAAGTATTGGTGAGTGAAATAGTTATCTATTTTCTGCCCTTCCTTATTTCCCCTGCCAACAGCATCTTTATTCACTGTTTTTTTCAGGTCTTATGTTACCAAAGTTAGTTAAGGTTCTTTAATAAAACAATGTTCTAGCCATATTTTTGAATGTAGAATTAAAAAGTTTCGAGATTCAGATCAGTTTTAACAGTCTTTTGAGCATCAAAGTGTCTTTGCCAATGATGATATAAATAACCTTTAATTTTGCATATCTCTTCTCCCTGTTAAGCTGTTCTGTTAACTCTGAATCAAGTGTTCATGCAGCAAATGTCAAGTTGAGAATTAATATGCTATGAAAAGAGAAGAAGTTAAATAGAGGAAAATAATGCCCAATGAATTTGCAGGTAAAAGTATGGTGTCGAACTATGTCCTCTGAAACTCATGCTTTTATTGTGGGTTCAGTTACAACTCTTCACTCCTGTTTGTTTCAAATGCATTACTGTACAGGTGAACAGGGTGTTGGTATGTCTTCTGTTCTCTGAATCTATTCTGCAAACTAATGGTACAACAAGAACTATGTATGGGGGAGTTCAACAGACTCTGACCTCCAGCTGGGCTCCAATCTGTCAGAAAAGTTTCTGTGTCCTTACATCTGCTATCCCCACTTGGATGTCACTTATATTTTAGAACATGTCAGACAGCACAGTGAAGTCAGCAACTGAACTGAGAACTTGCTGACTAGTGGAGAGTGAACTGACTTGTTACCTAGAAGTTAGTGAACACAATTTCTAGATCTCTAAGCTAAGACTGCTGGATCATAGGTAGAAACATACTTTTAAACATCCATATGTAGATATTTTCATTTGTAGCTGTATTCCATTCAAAGTACTATTTTCTATCAGTCATTAAACATGAGCCACTGTCCTATGCAAATTAATTGCAGTGAATACCCGAAGCTATGCTGCTGCCACTGAATAAAGCCTAACCATGTACCAGCAGCACCAGAATCACTCTGAACTCTTCTTGCTTCTTTCTATCTTCTTACATGTAGAATGTATGACCCACTGGCAGCTAAGGTACCTCCTTGTGCTCTGCACCAGGGAAAAGGTGTGAAAGAAAAGGAGAGAGAAGATTCTTTCTGGCTCTCAATAAGACAGAAGAAACAACAAAAGGCTTAATAAAATATTTGTTTTAACAACAGGGAAAAAGGACACAGAGAATGAGTGAACTTTACATTGTTTCAGATGCTGGGCAACTGACTAGCATTGGGTGGACCTGTGTGGATTTTCCCATGCCTTGCTGAGCAGATCTCATTTGTAAAGACATTTTCTCCTCTTGGTTATTTGAGCTTGTATATGTTTTTTTGCAAGGAAACAACTCTATCCATTAATTCTACTATCAGCCAGAAGGTGTGGTCTCATGACGATTTCCTGCTGCACTGCTCCATAAGGCAAGGCCATGGGAGTGGTGTAGTTGCAGGTGCTGAGTGGGAGCTGCTCACATGCTGGTCTGTTCAGAATAGCTAGTTGAGGATGTCCTGCAGCCAGAAGATTTGATCAGCACAGTGCATCCTGAAGCTGGTGGTGCAGCGCAATGCAGGACAGCACAGTTCTGCACTTGTTGCTGTTAACAGTGATATGGATCACTATTTCTTGAGGGATGATGGTCTCCTGGTCAGCATTATTACAGTTTGTTAGGAAAGACCCGTTTCATGGGTAAAGATGGTACCCTTGGTCACAATACCCAGTTAAAACTGTGTCTCATGTTGGCTGAAGCCTTCTGTTGTGGGGAGCAATTCACAGGAGATGCCCTTTTTAGCAGCATTTTTTCATGAAAGGCCTTCCAGAAACTGATGTCTGTGTACTCTATTATTTATGTTTCAATAATATGCCCTATGTAAAGTTTGATTTATACAAGATGATTTTCACAGTTGCAGGTTAGCAATGTATGCAAACAAAGAGCTCCATATAGCTATTTATAAGCGTTGCCATTATAGTAAGAAAAACAAATGAAGAGACAGTCTTTATACAGATTGCTTCAAGTCCTTAAACAGTTTTGCATGAAAGATTTGCAACAGCTGTAGGCACATGAAACATTCTCCATTACCTTCAGGTAAAGTAAATATGCCTGCCACATGTTTTCCTGACACCATTGCACAATTGTTTGCACAGCAGTGATACCACGGAGAAGAAATTGGTCTTTTGAGTACCACCCAGTTTCATAGCAGGTTTAGAAGATGTGGTACTAGAATTGTCAGTGTGAAGATTTTGGTGGAAGTGAAGCAGTGACACACTGCAATGCTTAGCTGGTTTGCCTTGGTCCTAATGAAAAGAATAATTGTGAGGGTCAGTATTGTGAAAGCAGTGGATCTGTGTGTACTTTATTTTTGCTTACAGAAGGAAGATATCAGAAAATCAATTTATTAGTAAACATATCATTCCTATCTGCAGTTCCTCCCTTCTCTTCTACAGGAACAAGCTACTAGAAAAGCCATTTATTAGTGAGCATATCATTCGCCTTATATGAGTTTAGCCAGAAAAAGAATGTACTGAGACCTGGTCAAGAGGAGGTGAAAAAAAGAAGTGTCAGAGGTAAAAGTGGGAGTTGAACATTCAATTGTGCTTGTTACAGGTGTGTTTTATAAGATATAAATCAGGACAAGAAAGCTTCAGTTGAAACATGTTTGGTGCATGAACAGATAACTGCAGTGAAAAGATGCAAAGTGGGAGAAATAAAGAGCAACCCACACTACTGTAAATGTGAACTACAAACCATGTAAATAGCATAACTCCCACTGAGAATGTGACAGGTCTTCCAGGCACTTACTTTTATTTCTAATCTTTGCCTAGCCCCAGCTATGAATGTTGGAGATTCTTGCCAGTTCTTAGCAGAGATTTTATGAAAATTCACACACATGTTTCAAAAGCTAATAAATTGGCATTTCAGTATTATACCTCTTTTAAACATACCACTAACTGTTTTGAATCCATTGTAATTTGTATCCCATGCACTAAACATTACAGCAGCAGGTTTTGGAATTAGTGCCATTAGGTGGCTCGCCTTGATATCTGTGTGATAAGAAGCAGCCTTTCATCAAGGGTAAAAATGTGTGTTATTTAGTAAACTAAGTGCTTTTTTATTGTTGCTTTTTAAAGTTATGGCACTGCTGTTAAGCAGCTCAAACTGGTTGGTACCAGCTATTTGCAAACTTGGAAAACACTCTTCCCTATACAATTTCCTCACTTCAGAAACTGTTTTGGGTTTTTTTTCAGTTTTTATTTTTATACCTGTAGGCTCCTGTCTCAGCCTTTCAATCTTTTTGAGTACAGTAAATGACCAGGGAAAAAGTTTTCAAATAACAAAGATAAAGTTTCTTGTCTTTTCTACATGGTGCAGAGGTCATGATGGGAGATCAGAGACAGGAAGCAGCTTGTCATTTTGTTAACAGGTACAGGGACTCAGAGCTTTGTTACACTCTACAAGAAGCCATTAGAGTCCTGTAATAAGCTAGGAGCACCAGCATGGGGCTGGATTTTAGGCTGGCAATGAGGTGTAGTTTTGTTCAGGAATGGACAGGAAGAAGGCACTGGCACCTGTTTGGAATATACATGTGTGTTTCCATACACATACATGTTTTCATGCATATATCTGAGTCCACATGAATCTTCCTTTTGGCACTTGATTCAATATAGAATAAGCAACACAAAAGTTTTATTGAGCCTCACCTCCCCATCAAAGACAGCAGAATAAAATCTATTTTTTTTCCCTCATGCTGCCTATCTGCCTTGTGCCTCAGATGAGGTGCAGCACTGACCCGGCCTCTGGTTCCTAAAATTGTGGAAGTAACAGCATTTTGAACATGCTCTTCATTAAAGGCTAATATCTTCTCTCACACTTTCTTGAACTCACTCAGGAATGAGATTCCTGTGAGTTATAAAAGAATACTACAAATAGCAAATTTTTTTCTAATAGGTTCTATAGGAATTTACGATATTTACTACTGAAACCTATTAAATGTCTATGGCACCCTATTATTTTCCTCTTGAATTCATTCCATTGGATATTTTCCTTAAGAGCAAAAATCCTCGGAAAATATTATCCCTCCATGGTGGACACTTTTTTTTGAAATTGTTATGCAAATCCAAATCCTGCAGACATCAGAGGGAATCTGTGACAAAAGAGAGACAGGAACAGCTACCTCCAGTCAGGCAATTCTTTTGATTAAGGTTCTCTGCTTTAAAACAGAGTTTAATCAAGGATAGCAAAACCAGAGGAAAACCTCTTTCCAGGTGTGCCTCTTGTGCAGATGGTGTGCTGCCAAAGAGAATCAAAAGAGACTTAATTACAAGAATGATCAGCAGAGTCAGACAGGATGAGAAATTGTGCACTCCGATGGAAGCTGTTCATTACAAAACAACGGCACTGCTTGGCACGTGGGGAAGGACAAAAGCACTTCTGATGGATGACAAAGGCTTTTTGAAGTCTGCAGAGACTGAGCAATCCATGCTATAATGTTTGAAGCATTTAGAGGAGGTGATGATCGATAGTCCTTTCTTTGGACAAGTCCATACCTGCAGGGAAACTCATGCTGTTCACTTTCATGGACAAATGGGCAGGCAGAAGTCTTTGCCTGTCTGCTTCCTGGCAGCCTTTGAGATGTTTCAAGGAGTGGCAGCAGTTTAATGCAGTGCTCATGGCTGTTTTTCAGAGAGAGGCAATGTTGAGTGAAATCTATTGGCCAGGATAGGTCTGACACTGCTGTGCTGCCTGCTGATACCATGAGTTTGCAGGCATGGTCTCTGAAATTTTGCTTTCTTATTAGCCTTTTGCAAATACTTGTTTGAAGTAATGTGACATACCCATACCCAAAAGCACTGAATGCTTAGGGTTTAGGTGAAAGCTAGAGTGGGATGTGGACTCCTTCCTCATGAGCAAAGCAATGTATCATTTACCTCTGATACTCATTCCTGGCTTTCTCCAGCAATGATGATAGTTAAACTATGATTTTGCAACTGACTGTGACTGCACCCACAAAGAATCCCAGTGGGACTCCATTTATGTACAGCATCTGGCCGCAGGGAGCTGCAGGCAGAACAGCCTCATTAGTATGTGCTGAGAGATAAACCTCACCTTACTACCTGTCTTGTCTGCTGTGGGCCATGTAATCAGCAACCCATGAACAAAAATGCATGTGCCAAGGTACTTTTGATGAAACTAATTCTAAATTCTGTTAACTGAAATGAGGTCACAGCTTTTCCTCCACGGTCTTGGGACCGGAACAGCACTGTGCACTGGCACTGCAGTTGCATGCCTAGTTTCCTGAAAAAGAAAACAGATCTGCAACCAGCTCTCCAGGAAACAGTAATGCCAGTTTCTCCTTGGATAGCATTTTATTTCTATTTTTTTCCCAGAGGGTTCTACAGACACTATTGCATTAATTTTAGCAACACCACTGAGTGCACAGAGGCCTAATCCTCCATAATCAAGGGATAGACTGTCAATGACTTCAATGAGCTTTGGATTTGGCCTAGATTAATATGGCCTAAGAAAGAGAAACAGCCCCTCCAGCAAACAAGTGGCAAAGTTGGGATTTAAATGCCAGTGAGTCTAACTAATAGCATCCTCCTCAACTCCCCGAGAGGGACTCTGACAGCATTCTGAGGCAGCAGGGGGAAGAAAAGGGTTTAGAATGTCCCAGTAAATCTCAGAAAAATGGCAAGCAAGAGAGGAAAGGTGGTAGAAATCGGTAGAGTAAAAGATAGAGGATGGGCTTAGCTCTTGTGTTATCCTCAGTTTTGTCTTCTTTCCCTTCCTGCCCCTCTCTCTGGACTGTTTGCTTCAATAAGTTTCCTTGTTCCAGCTTTCCCAGCACAGGTTCTGTATCTGCCACTGCTGTTTTAGCTGCCTGCCTGCTGGCAATTGGCAGGAGATACAGCTTCTGGCAATACTGAGGCACTCGAAGAAGTGGACTAGCAGGACATCTAAAAATACAGGGAACTCAAAGCATTTTGCAAACATTAATTAAGTCTTGCAATACCTCTGTAAGAAAGGCAAGACTTACTAGGCATCACTTCTGGGGAAAGAAAATGACTATTATTTAAAGTGTTAATATCTTTTTATTATTTTTATATGAAATATATTGTTATAGAATTATAGGCAGGCTGAATTTCATGAATCTGCCTGCAGAGCCTTGTACGAACAACATGAAATCGTGGCATGCAGAATTAAAATCCCCTTTTGAAACCACTTGTAATGTATAACCTTGGAAAAATCATTGAGTCAGAAATAGAGTCAAGAATGTGAATGCTTCAGCCTACTTCCACCGACAATGGTGACTGAGTGAAATTAAACTCACTGGGGTAAACTCTGTATTGATATCTGGCAACTAAGTTGGAAGGCATCAAGCAAAATTAGGAAGGTCTCAAAACACCACTGCTTTATTCTAGTTCACTTTGGATATTTAGGAAACCAGACATATAATCTCTGTCTCAGTAGGAAATCTAAATGCTCACAGTCTTTTCTTTCTGCTACTGTCTGCTGTTTTTTTGCCCAAAGACATAATAACTATTTTAGGTAACTTCACACTGTGACAAGTCCTGTGTTATGTAAATGAAATGAAGACATTCAAGACTGAATTAACAGACAATTGTGAGACAGGACACTTTTGGAAAAAATGGTGAGGTGATTTTCAGCAACATCTAAAACTTGTTTTGCAATGTTGACTCAAGGACAGACTTGAGTGTTTATCTGTCTAAATGGACATCTGGTTGGGCGGTTCAGTTTATCTCATAATGTTTGGCTTTGTGCCCCACTAAGTTTCTTCAGTCAGTCCTGTAAAGACCAGTCCTGTAAAAGATAAAAGGACAGATCTTAAGTGTACCTTTCAGGCAAGAAAATATCTCTGTGGAGACACATTCATAAAGGGAAATTTTAACATCTCTCATATTGCGTACACTGGATATTACATAAGAAACAACCCAGCATGCACAAGACCTCTGCCTAAAAGACCACTACCTGCAGCAAACCTTCAGGGGCAAATCTATTTCACAGAAACAAGAAGTGTAATGAAAGTAACAGAAAGCGAGAACAACCTCTTCATAGTGATGGAAATGTTCACCTGCCTGAGACCATGGTTAGTATAAATCTTGTGGGGAAGAAGCAGTAGTCTATGTGGACATCTTAAAGAACTAGTAAAGCACCCAGCTCTTAGGGCAATAGGTAAGAGATCTGGGATGAGTAAGACCTTTGGCTAAACTGCAGGATCTTCTTGGTCAGATTTCAGTAGGCTGCAAAGGCTCTATATGTCATTGTCCAAGTCTGTGCACATGTTGTTCTTGGAGAAGGTGCTCTCTGGCTGTCAGTTATTCATCTGTTTTAACTTTATATATCAAATTTCAGTGCTCCATTGGCTACAAAATAAACTCAGTATTTCAGATGCCACTTCTTTCCTCTACATTTTAATTTTGTGTTCAGGGAAGATGGTGAGAATTACTCTTTTGAATCCTCACTTTCCCAGTTGAATAAGAAGCTAATTTTCCTCCTTCACTATCAAATAATTTTTTTAGTTTTGCACAATTTCCCAAGTCCACAGTAATTAGGAGGAATCTAACAATTCTACTTATGATGAAAGGCCACAGTGGTGCCAAGAAGTAAACGCCAACATGCTCTAAGGGATGCAGAGCCTTCCAAATCTCAGATTTGCTCTTCTCAAGGAGGAAAGATAATAATTAAAGCTAGGACACTAACTCTATTGCCAGAATTCAGAGTTACCTAGGAACATACTTTGCTGTAATTAAGGAACAGAAAATGCTTGAACGGATGCACCAAGCAGACCTGCACTGCTATGCAAGAATGGTGTCATACATGTGATTCTGAATGCAAATAAAGAGCAACACAATTATAAGCTAATTGGGAAAGTCAGAATTAATAAGTGAATGTGCAACAAGTAACACATTGCATAATTGATTTTAGTAGATTTTTACTCTTTTTTTGTTAATATTTCATTTTTGCATATTGGCCTGGAGACTAATCCTCTGTATTAACGAGTTAAGTTTAAGCCTTTAAATTTCAGATACTTTCTGCATGTATTAAACATCTAACTCCTTTATGTTGCACATTTTTAGTCCTTGCATAGGTAAGGGAAATGAGCTGATTTTGCTCACATTTGGCAAAAAGAAAATAAATTAAAAATATTCACCTTTGGGCTTTGACCCAGAATAGAAAATTTGAGAAAAAAAGCAGAAATTTCCATCAAGCTGTATATATATGTGAAAATATGTAATTTTAATAAGAATGTTAAAATAATATACAGCTATAACCCAATTGTGAAATCAAAATGTAAATATTTGTGTCAGTTTACAGCACGATGGATCACTTTCAAACTGTAACCTATTTGCTATTAACAAGGTTTGTGGTTGGCAAACAACTAAACATCTGCAAATTTCTGCCCAGAAATACTGACCACCTGTATTAGATATTTGACTTATTTGTCCAATCACAATTTTTGAATCTTCACATGAAGCAAGGAAACCATTAGTAAGGAGAGGAGTTTAGCAACACACCTCAGAAATGTATCACTAGGAATGATATTAAAACATTCTCCTGACAGTGACTTTGGCAACAGTCTGCTAACTTGGTTCTTGGCCTACTGGTGTTACCCAGCTCGTGATGGTTCATTTGCAACATTGCTTTCTCTTTCCCAATTTTCTAGCTGTGACAGGGAGCTGTGGTGGTGGGCAGGCCTGTGTGCCCTTTGCTCTTGCAAAGCACCTTTTGGTCTGGTACAGAGGCCAGTTTAACCTAGCCATGGTGATGTGAACTTTATTTAACAGGTTGGTACATTCTGCCTTGCATCTTGTTTTTTTGTGTTTCTGTCAACTGCAGCTTCAAAAAAGACTTTCCTATGTGCTGTCTTGCATAAAATAGTACAAAGGCAGAATAGTAACATACAGTTTCTATATCCTTTCCAAACTTAACATCTTACCTACAAGTAGACTTGCTTTTCAATCCTCTGTCCTTACAACCTGTTTGTTTCAGATCACTGCTATTCTGACTGTTCCGGGTTGTAGTGATTTAACACCAGCTGACAACTAAGTATTATGTAGTCACTCACTCTCTGCCTCCCTTGGTGAGATGTTGAGAAGAACCAGGAAAAAAAGTGCAAAACCCATGGGTTGAGATAAGAACAGTTTAATAATTGAAATAAAGTAAAATATAATTAATTAAATGAGCTTAATAAAAAGGAGTGTGATAAAAGAGGAAGAAAAATAAAACCCAAGAAAGAAAAGAGATGCAGAATGCAATTGCTTATCACTTGAAGACGGATGCCCAACCAAGTGATGCTGAGCAGCAATTGGCCCCTCATGGGCACCTGCCCCCAGTTTATATAATGGGAATGATGCTTTGTTATATGGATTATCCCTTTGGCCAGACTGGGTCATGTGTCCCAGCTGTGCTCTCTCCTGACTTCTTGTGTGCCTGCTTTTGGCAGAGCATAGGAAAGTTGCCCTTGACTTAGGATAAATGCTATTTAGCAAAAACCACAATATGAGTGTGATATCAACATAACTCTCATATTAAATAAAAATTTGCAGCACTGTACCAGTCAATAGAAAGAAAATTTACTCTAGCCCAGCTGAAACCAGGACATGGGTAGAGATGCATGAAGGTGTGACTGGAGATACTATTGCTTTTTAACCATGGTGATGGATGTGTCTTTTCTTCTAGAAGGTCTGTCCTTTGGGGCTTCTGGAGAACTCTCTTAAGAAAATGAAGTACCACTGTTTCTTTCATTTTTCTTGGAACAATGAGTTTATTATCTTTTAGTGATTAGAAAGCAAGTTTATAAAGAGCTGGATCTGAACACGCCAAAAATGAGTGTCTGACAGCACACTCCTAAAAGAAAGGTAAGAAGCCTTTTCATGAAATGGATTCTAATTCTTTATTCTCATGTGTTTCATACAAATACTGATACTTGCAGCTCTCAGAACATTGTTAACAATCCCAGGCATTACACAAGATATCCAAGGTTTTATGATGGTTATAATGAAAACAGGTACTGTCCATAAACAAAAGTGATATGAATATTGGTGTATCCATATTTAACAGTCAATACAAACACCTGTGCAATTTATTTGGGCTAAAGAAATGCACCATCTATATGAAGTCATAATTGAAATTAAAATTTTAAAATAGTCACAGATTTATTTGTTAATCTAAGTGAAATGGTATTAGCACATGCAATCTGAATTATTCCATTACTATGGTAATTGATGCAGTAGTATAGGTAAGACTGATGTACAAAAACTTCCTAATAATTACCTCTTTCTCTGGTGTTGTTTCTCCTGTGCTATTCAACAAAAGAAAGAAAAGTTACATGATGAGCAATCAGTATTTGAAATTCTTCACCAAGAGAACCAGGTTATTTGTGTGGGGGCGTGCGCGGTGTTTCTTCCTCCTCTTTGCCAGAACTATGTTAAAGCTGATAATTTCTTTCTACTCACTCAGGGGTCTGTTTGTATATACATCCATATAATTAACAGTCATTAATTAATCATTTACATAGTAATAATAATAACAACTAACAGCTCACTTTGCAAAACTAACAATATTCCAGGAGAAACACCTATATACAGACCTATAGATACATGTTGTTCTAGTAACATATTTCTACCAGCATTTACAAGTTACAGCATCATTATTGGTGCATTATGACAATTTCAATAACATGCTGTGTTCATGCCTTGTTTTGGGTGTGCAACTCCAAGTAATGCGGTGATGATTACTGAAGAACTATGAAAATTGAAGAAATTTAAGATACAAACATACTATTCTGCTTATGTAATTGCTTAAATAATAATGCTTTCTGCTTTCAGGATTAGGGTTTTTGTTCTTTTTGGTGTGTGTTTTGCTGTTATTGTTGTTTGCTTGCTTTTCTCTTTATCAAATCTTTTTATTTTCTTTGTTTCTCTTGAAATTGGGTTTTATTTTTGGGGTTTCTTTGCAACCGGGAAGATTAAGTATGCATCTGTGAAATCACTTAGACACATAACAGTTTGCTTTCCATAGGATTTAGACATTTTATGAGATAAACAGAGAACTGCAGCTCTTTGCCTGTACAAGCCATAAAATTAAATAGAGTGCCAAATAACTTGAGACTGAATTCTTAGTTGGTAACATGTGCTTGTATGAATATGTACTTGAAGCAAGTTTAGATTTTAAAGTATGTGTCCTCTCCTTGCACCTAAAAATATAGCCTGAGTGCATTAAGAATACTTTGGTCATTTGTCTGAGAATCTAGAGGTTTTGCAGGAGCAGTAACAGTAGCAAACAGCTCCTTTTTAAATTGTCATGTATTATTCACACCTTGCCTTAGGAAAGAATGGTGCTTTCTCAACAAATTAAAATGACAGATTTTTGCCCTAAAGTACTTAAAATCAAAATTTATAGGTCTGACTAGGCTATTTGGTGTCCAAAAATCCAGGACAAATGGCCCCTTCACATGGCTCATCAGTTCTATGGGACATGCTTTCTCGATACATGGGAGCTTTTGAGCATGAACCGTACACAGGGTCTCTGCAACAAATCTAGTGCTTTTTCAATGGAAAAGCAGGAACTTCTTCTTGTAATGGTTTGAAAAAAAAGTTGTCTGGTGAAATATAGTCAGAAGAATAGGTAATAGAGAGAAGCATGTTAATGATGATGCGCTGGTGAATAAATGTATTTTAGCAGATTGTTTTGAATGTAACTTTGATAAATAAATACTTAAGGAGCATTTGATATGCATCACATTAACTGTGTAAACATTACAAGCTGGTGTATGAGCAGATTGAGAACAGCCCTTCCAAGAAGAACTTTGGGATGCTGGTGGATGAGAGGCATGACCTGGCAATGTACTCTTGCAGCCCAGAAAGCTGATCATATCCTGGGCTGCATCAAAAGCAGTGTGGCCAGCAGGTCAAGGGAGGTAAACCTGCCCCTCTGCTCCTCTCTCATGAGACCCCACCTGGAGTAGTGTCCAACTCTGAGGTCCCCAACACAGGAAAGACATCAACCTGCCACCATGCTGATTAGAGGGCCACCATGCTGATTAGAGGGCCACCATGCTGATTAGAGGGCCACCATGCTGATTAGAGGGCCACCATGCTGATTAGAGGGCCACCATGCTGATTAGAGGGCCACCATGCTGATTAGAGGGCCACCATGCTGATTAGAGGGCCACCATGCTGATTAGAGGGCCACCATGCTGATTAGAGGGCCACCATGCTGATTAGAGGGCCACCATGCTGATTAGAGGGCCACCATGCTGATTAGAGGGCCACCATGCTGATTAGAGGGCCACCATGCTGATTAGAGGGCCACCATGCTGATTAGAGGGCCACCATGCTGATTAGAGGGCCACCATGCTGATTAGAGGGCCACCATGCTGATTAGAGGGCCACCATGCTGATTAGAGGGCCACCATGCTGATTAGAGGGCCACCATGCTGATTAGAGGGCCACCATGCTGATTAGAGGGCCACCATGCTGATTAGAGGGCCACCATGCTGATTAGAGGGCCACCATGCTGATTAGAGGGCCACCATGCTGATTAGAGGGCCACCATGCTGATTAGAGGGCCACCATGCTGATTAGAGGGCCACCATGCTGATTAGAGGGCCACCATGCTGATTAGAGGGCCACCATGCTGATTAGAGGGCCACCATGCTGATTAGAGGGCCACCATGCTGATTAGAGGGCCACCATGCTGATTAGAGGGCCACCATGCTGATTAGAGGGCCACCATGCTGATTAGAGGGCCACCATGCTGATTAGAGGGCCACCATGCTGATTAGAGGGCCACCATGCTCATTAGAGGGATGGAGCACCTCTTCTATGAGGAAAGGCTGAGGGAGATGGGTTTGTTCAGCCTGGAGAAGAGAAGGCTTCAGGGTGACCTAACTGAGGCCTTCCATTACCTGAAGGGAGCCTACAAGAAAGATAAAGAGAGATTATTTACAAAGACATGTAGTTATAGGACACTACACTATAGAAGGAATGGTTTTAGACTGAAAAATAGTAGGTCTAGATTAGATATCAGGAAGAAATTCTTTACTATGAAGGTGGTGAGGCACTAGAACAGGTTGTCCAGAGAAGCTGTGGCTGCCCCATCCCTGGAACTGTTCAAGGCCAGGTTGGATGGAGCTCTGAGCAACCTGGTGTAGTGGCAGATGTCCCTGCCCTTGTCAGGGGAGTTGAAACAAGATGACCTTTAAAGTCCCTTCCAACCCAGGCCATTTTATAGTCCTACGATTCTATGATTTGTCTTAGCAAAAGTAAACAAAAATATTTGCTATCATTCTATTGTTGTTTCTGTTTCATTTCCAGGCCTGGAGTTTAAATGTGACACATTCTAGTTTTAGATACTGCTCTGAAGTGTGCATTTGCTGGCCTAGTTAGCCTTGTTGTGCTCTGTAGTGCATTCATGAAGCTCCATGTAAACTTAGATGATGAAGTCAGCTTCCCCATCTTTGGAGAAAGTGCTTTGCCAAGGGACAGCATTCTCTTATCAAATACTTATAAACAACAGATGTATCTTGGCCACTAACACCACCTTTTTGTTAAAGGAGAAAGATATTTTTTCCTTTACTTGCTTTTCAATTCACTGGCCTGCTGTCAAGCCCTCTGACTTGCAAATACCTTCTTTATAAATTACCATATATTATTCATTCAATGCCTTAGGAGAGAATGGTGCTTTACAGACAAATTAAACTGACTTATTTGTACCCCAAGGTGCTTACAACTTTTATAAGGCATAAAAGTACAGGGGACTGCAATCAAAGGTGGGGAACTAGGTGATGGGAGATGAAACTACAGAAATGAGTATCTTTCTCATGGATGGCTGAAAGACTTTCAGTAAAAACATCTGGGAATACATTTTGAGTCCTCTTTAAACTCTCACAGACTGAATCATGAGAATTGATTATAATGAGCAACAATTTGCTAATTTTTAAACTTACTTTTTTTGTATACATTCCATCAGAAAAATAAGTGCTCTGTTAAAAAAATATTATAGCTGTAAAGATAGATTTCTCTGTTGTATTCCAACACTCTCAAAAATTATCACAACTAGTGCAGAAGGCAGTGAGTAAAAGCCTTGAGAGATGTTGTTGGTGAGGGAGCAGTAGTAGGAGGAAGTGTACCTAGAGTTTGGAGTTTAGAGCAGAGCAAGAACTTTCCTCTGATCCACAGATCTACAGAAAGGCTGTACTCTAAGCAGGCCTTGGAAAGTCAGGGCTTATCCCAGTACTTTTGCTTGAAATATGTTGGTTTCTGACTTTTCCAACCTGACACTCAAACATCCTACATGCTGTAGTCTCAGACCGGGGATAGCCTTTATGGAATGCTCATTTGAGAAGCACTTGAACAGTCACAACATACAAGATCTTATAGCTGTGTTGCTTTAAGTCAGTTTCTTAGTGAGATCCTTCAGTTTTCTAAATTCAGGGAGGATATATGGGGGCTTTCTTACTCTGTATGATGCATATTTCATCCTGTGTCCCACATTGCTGTGACATGTCCTTAAGTTAGACATTCTGGTGATGTTCTGAATTTTCTGTGTCCTACCTGTCTCTGACTCTTTTGTAACCTCAAAGTAGAACTTGTCAAAACCAGGATGGATGTGGCAGGCAGAGATTGAATAACAATAGCGAATGTCAGGAATAAATTAGGATGGTTGTGTGCCTTGAGGTTGTCAGTCATAATCTAGTACTAGAGCCAGAATATTGAAATATAGTTATCATAAAATATTATCCAGATGTAATTTTATGTAATGTCATGGAGACATTGAGTTATGATTCTTTTAAAGTATTTTACCACCTTTGCATTTTAGGCAAAAATTTCTCCAGTAACCTGCAATCCTCAAATTTAGTAAATTTGACTGGTATTTGATAAATGTCATTGAATAGAGAGTTATATATCAGCTATAGACAAAGCAAATATTTATTCAGAAGTATGTGGTGATTCCTGATCTCTTATCTTGAACAAAGGCCAGTGTTCACAAGCAGAAATCATGAAATGTATTGTTACTATTGTCCTCAGCATCTGTTGCATGAGTAAAACATCCATTCTTGTTATGAAAAAAAAAAGCAGAAAATCAAAGACAATAGGATATTTATAGATGTTTGAATTCCCTTCTCATAGTTCTAGAAGTAGTGGACTGCTTTGAAGTCACTGATTGTTCCTAAGAGAAGATGCCTACGAGGAATTTAAAAATCATTACTGTGTGATTTCCAGCTAAGAAGGAAAACAAAAGTTCCCTGGTGCAATGGACATAATCTGAGAGGCTTGGACTAGACTTCAGCTGGACACAGATAAAGAAAAGATTGATAGTTTATCCATGTAAGTAAACTTCAGGCTCTTTGTGGAAATGTCCTGTCAGGTTTCTGAACTCTGGTAGAATACTTTTGTGCCATAAAAGGTATGACCTGCAACTAGACACTTGATTTGGTCTTGGTAGTCAGAAAATTTCAGCTTGAAAACTCAAGTAAGACTATTATTAGGTTCAAAAAGATGCCTGATGAAGAAGGAAAGAGAAGTTTCTCTAGGCCTACTGGGACCTGAATGATTCAAAAACCCAGGAGAAGCTGGTACTTTGGGAAGTTCTCTCCTGGACTCAGGGGAAAGTGTGCATATGAAGGAAGTGGATAAAAAGGAGAAATGTTTCTTTTTGTCTCTACACCTTTTCTCCCATCACTGATAATTACTCCCAGCTGGGAAGACACACAACTGGTCCTACAAAGGGATTGTCACTTCCTTTTAAACAATTATCAGTCAACAATTATCTTTGGCTAATGTGAGACCATGTATTTATTTCTATATAACCTCTGTGTATTCTCTAAAGAAATTATAGTCCAGGAGGAATGATATTAATCACAAAAGAGTGAAAATTTATAGAGAAAATAAATGAAGGAAGATAAAGATGCTGAAGAAAAAGCTTTCTTTTGTGAAATAACCACAGTCAAAGATAAAAATATATATTAGAAACTCAGGGAACCACAGAAATAGCAGGAAAATAAAGAAATTGTTCAAGAGGAAGAAATGAAGATATATCTTATTCTTAAATAGTAAGTGACAAAATTATTAGTAGAGAGGCATAGAAGACATAAGTATTCAACAAATCTGACTGTTTGTTTGTAAAAACCCAAGTATAATGTAGCAGAATGAAGTGTTTTCTGGCTCCACAGTTGCAAAGGAATATTTTAAAGATGTCTGCACTTCTAAGGACATCTCTGGACTGACAGTATTAATATTTATTAACTACAGGAGTCCTTGTAAGATTCTGAATATCTGAGATTGTTGATATGTAAAATTAATGTGTCATCAGGTGCATAAAATAATGGAAAATATGAAGCAGGATGCAGTTCATAAAGTATTTAGGAGTAAAGACATAATTAATGGTAGTCAACACTGGGTTTTAGATAATAGTTTTCATCAAATAAAATTATTTGTGTGATAACAGTATAACTGTTTGAAAATAGTAAATCTGTATGTTTGTCCTGATAATATGAACAAGCAACCACCTCCTTGTATCTAACTAAAAAACCTGCAGCGATATAAATTATCAACATGTATTTAAACTAGATGATTAACAGGTCTTAAAAAAAGGTGTTAGTCTGAAGTATCTCTTTGGAAATGGTATACTATTATATTAGTCTTAATAGTACAGGGAATAGTGGGATGAGCAATAATGGTGTGAGCAGGTCACTCAGTGGCTGGTAAACTGGGCACATTGTTATTCTATTGGACATGGCAAATGTAGAAGTTTGCTTTTAAAATTAAATCTTGAAGGACAAGAAGGTGAGGTGAGTCTTGGGAAGTGATGATCTTGGATTAGAATATGATTTCCCAATTCCCAAGGGCATTGTCACAGTAGAGAGCTCTGATGTAGTTCCAAGATACATAAGCAGATGTGTAATAGATAGCTCACATGCACTGAGGAAGCCAAGACTGGATGCTTCCAGACAGCTTTAGAAACTAGCAAGGACATAGAAAGAGCCACAGAATTGATTTGAAAACTGGAAAAGTCCCCACAATGCAGAATTAAAAGCTTGCACTTATTAATTTATCACAGAAAAGATAGAAGATGCTCTTAGCTGCAGTGGATAATGCTCTTCCACTGGAGAAAATATGACATTCAGCAAGGAGATATGTAACAAGAACCAGTGGCTGGTAGTTACTGCCAGGCAGATTCTAATAAGTAAAGCACAGAGCAAGTGATTAATCACAGGAGAAAACTGCCAAGCAGACTCTCCATCTGTAGATGTGTGCTGAGTTTGGCTGGTATAGAGTTCATTTCCTTTGAAGTAGCTAGTATGGGGCTGTGTTTTGGATTTGTGCTGGAAACAGTGTTGATAACCCACAGATGTGTTCATTACTGCTGTGCTGCTTATGCAGACCCAAAGCCTTTTCTGCTCACCCCATCCCACCAACAAGGAAACTGGGGGTACACGAGGAGTTGGGAGCGGACGCAATCAGGACAGCTGGTCCCAGCTGACCAAAGGGATATTCCATGCCACATGGTGTCATGCTCAATACCTAAACTAGGCAGAAGAAGGACACTTGGAATGATGGCATTTGTCTTCCCAAGTAATGGTTATATGTGATGGAGCCCTGTTCTCCTGGGGATGTCTGACCAGCTGCCTGCCCATGGGAAGCGATATATGAATTCCTTGTTTTGCTTTGCTTGTTCATGTGGCTTTTGCTTTACCTATTAAACTGTATTTATCGGAACTGATGTGTTTATCTCACTTTCACTCTTCTGATTCTCTCCCCCAACCCACTGAAGGGGAGTGAGCAAGCAACAGTGTGGGGCTAAGCTGCTGTCTGGGGTTAAACCAGGACAGGATGTCATTCAGCTAAGACTGAGTGTACATTTTTCAGATGATATGTTTCAGACAGAAGTTAGCCTTTAGCCAAATGCAAATTATTACAGGCAATGTAAGAACAAATACCGTATATCCAAAGACGTTTGTTATGCTGCAGTTGACTAGATGATCTTGTTTTCCTTTTGGCTTTAAATTCTTTAGCTGGATCTGAAAAAGGAATGTAGAGAATGAAGGTTGGTCCAGGGCTAGGCATTTGGTCTTTAAGTGCTGTTGTATCTATGTGAGCTACCTAAAGAAGATAGAATATAGCCAGAAATAACAATGGTAGATAGGGTAGACTATGGCTTCCCTACGTGTGAGACAGTAGCTAGACTTCTTGCTAGCATATTAGCTCTGTGATTTTAGGTTATGCATTCTTCACATAAGCAAAATCTTGATTTCTGTCTGTAATACTTTTGAAAATAAATCTGATTTCTGGAATTCAAATCATTTGAGGTTCACGCAGAAGCTGTAAATATTAATTTGAACTGATTTCAAACTAAAACTGATATTTTATCCTTGAGATGAAATTTTTATTTCTCATTATTAAACCCATGAAGCACTCACTCTTTACAGAACTTACTTTTGTCTGTGCTGTCTGGCTCTATAAAAATAAAGTAGAATTTTGAAGGCCTGATAAATCTTTGTACAAAAGTTATATTTTCCAGGCTACCTGGCTCATGTGAGTACAGGAAGAAAAGTGTAGCATGTGTAGAAGTAGTAGATACTTTCTTGAAAATTCTTCAGCTTTCAGTAACCTTCAGACATGATTTAATAGTGTACATAAAATATGTATAATATTCAAGCACAAAGACCTGTAGGATTTATTTTAAGTGAACTAGAAAGCTGTATTGAAAAAGTTTTTCTGGACTTATATACCCTGAAGGGTGCCTTTAGGTGACCACTTGTGGAATGGTTAAAGAGGTTATTGCTCTCAAATGGACCCTTTGTTTTTTTTTTGTCAGAGGCTACTGTGCCCATAGGAGAGGCAACAGTGGCAAATATACACCACTTCCTAAGCCACTCCAAGTCCTAGGCATGCATATTAGCTTTGAGTGTTAGGAACAAAAATGGTAACCTGGACTGAAAGAGCAGGAAAGAACATGTTTCTTAAATCTTCAGGACATGGCTTGAACAGCTATCCAGAGGCACTCTAAGAATCGAGATGAGCTTCTTATATCAGTCATGTCACTCAGAACAGTTCCGGGGATTGGCAGTATATTCAACTATTTCTGCTTCATATAAAAATGACTGGAGGTACAAATAGGGCTGCAAAGAGTATAATTACTGAGTAAAAAGATTTAGTGACTGAATAATTTTTGCAAAAGCAGTTTTTAGTGAGTTTGACATCTGAACAACATACCTTTGAACATTTATTTTCTTAACAACTTTGTAAAAACAGATTATGCAATAGAAACCATTCCTTCATTAATTAATATTTGTCTATTTCTAGGCACCAATATATCCCTTTAACAAGAATATTGGGTTTGGTTTGGGTTTTTTTTTTACTTTTGCTGAGGTGGCAAAAGTACTAATATAAATAAAAGTAACTGTGTAATGATGTATTGCCACAAAGAGCTGAAAACAAATGACAATTAGAAAACAAATGAATAAAATTCTGATATACAAAATGTTCATTTACTCTGTCATTTCCAGTGTGTCTTCCCATGCAAGGGTACAAATTAGTGAGGTTTTGTTGTATCCATAAATACTAGGAAAACATCTGTTTATCTAATTCTATCTGCTAAGATGCCTCAGGGTTTTGCATTAGGAGAACTCATAGAAGGATCATGGCAATGCCATACTGTATATAGACTGTACACAAAAATATGTTTTCTCCTATCCTCACCTCACCTTTCCTCTTCTTTTTACATTATTCCATAGAGAAACAGAAGTCAGATAAGCATTTGATAAGCCATGCAAAACTTATGTACAGGGAATAATATCTACAAAGGTGTTAGCTAGAGTGGCCACAGTAACTCATTAAAAATGGGCTTTTCTTTCTGCAAAAGTCTATTACAGCTGAGCTCATTTCAGCTGTTTGTCTCTGGAGAGCCTTGAACAGCTATATTTCTATAACACAGAATGTCACAAGTGTAAAAAAATAGTGGCTGATATTGTTAATTACATTTGATTTGTCTATTTAGTCACATTGTCATCTGGCTCTACTGTTTGAAAATGGGACAATGACCCTTTCACTTTCTGTCAGTTCTCAGATGGTGAAGCCAAGACGATTTGTATGGAGATGGCTCTAGTTGTAAATAAAGGGAAATCTGGATCATTCTCTTCCTTTTGCAACCTTTCTATTCCTTTGTTTCTTACAAAAAGAAGTATCTTCCTCCATCCTTTCATGATCTCATTTCTACCTTTTATAATATCATAAGGATAGTGAACATCTTTTCAGATAACTCCTACCTACCTACTAGGATAGGGCTTTCACACGGCAAATTTTGAACTCTTCTCACAGGCCTGATGCCCAGGTATCTTGACTAGATGGCAGTGAGGGCTTGGCAGTGCATACAGAGAGCATATACAGCATTCTGCAGTTCAGTGGTGACCTACTGAATGGGCTAGCAGTGTAACAGCAGTGATGCTCCCAGGCTGACAACTCTGGGAAAGGGCAAGCAGGTACAAGAGCTGGCTGAGACAGGACCTTATTTCCATTCTTACATCAGGTCCCCAGCACTAGTGTGCTGCTACTCTGTTGCCACTTTTAATAAGTCTAAGGGATTTTATTTTTAATAAAGAAAATGTTTCTTACCATAACATAATTACTTTTCTAAAAATAAAGCCAGAAACAACAAAAGAAAATAAGAATAGTTTCTTAGGCAAGGAGGGCTAAAGCCCTCCATTTCTATGCTTAGGTAAGATTGCATGATAACAGGAGTTGGGAAGAAGTTTTAAATGATGTTAATAAATATGTTTTGAATATACATAAAGCTTTTAGTATGGCTTTCTAAAATAAATGGAGTCAAAGTATGTCTTCCATTGACTCTTCTTGGGTTTCAATCAGGCTGTAAAGGCTTGTCACTCCATTTTCAATTAAACAGTCTGAACTCTCTGACTCAGCAGTAGCAAGGAAAGATGGGTAGAAAAACTGATGGAAAAAAATGATCATTTTAAATCATGAAGCCAGACACTTAAAAAAAATCCATTAAATTTTAAACTGCAAATCTATCTATATACCCTTGGTTAATATGAGATATCTACCAGCATAAAACTGTACTGTGGGAAAATTTAGGTTCACTGTCATTTATTTGGAGACTACATCTGGATTGCTTGGGGATCTTCAGAGAACTAAGAAACACAGGAAAAATAAAATTATAGAGTTAGAATATTCTGAAAACTCCCAGATTTGTGGTTCTAAAATGCATGGACCACATCAGAGAATACAAAAACAACACTTGCCTTCAGTTTCTTATGTAAGAAGCAAGACAGACAGTGACTGAAACACTGCAGAAGAAGAAAACATTTTTTCTTTTTTCATGATATTGTAAAAAAGAACAAAATGGACTTGAGAAAAACCACAGTATCACTTCTATTGTTTTAAATAAAATTAATTAAGATCTGGATGTCTTTATCATATTAGACAAGTATTTGTCAGAGGTTTTGCAGCATATAACACCTCCACAGGCAATTTGCAATGTAGGCTGCAATGTGAGGTAACTGAGGAGAACACATGAACATCTTTCATAGTTTCAGAAGGTATATCTGGTAAAAATAATCCTATCACTTATTCAGAGGATTTCTGAAATATAATTTTACTGTTGTGTTGCAATCACTATTTTAATTGCCTGACTTGCCTGAGACATTTGTACAAAAATTGGAAATTACCCTCAAATTACTTCTGAATGACCATATCATAGCTTAAACATTGTCATAAAGTTAATTGAGCTGCAACTAGTAGAAACCTTCTAAAATGCCAACAAAGGCTTTCAAACCTCCTCTTTTTCTCTTTCAGCAGCTGGAGAAAAAAATTGTAAAAGATGAAATTTGCAATTATTGAGACACAGACCAGAAATTTCGCAGCCAGGAATGGATTCCCCAGGGTGGTTATACTGCAAAAGGTCCCGTCTCACTGAGGTGTCCATAGGAGAGAGAAACCTCACTGGAGACTCATTCATCTCTTCCTGAAATTGAAGGAGGAGACTGGCACAAAAAAACCCCAGGAAAATTAGGAATGTCTTAAATACTGAGATGTCCTTTTTTCCTCTCTGAATAAAGGTCCTAACTCAAGTCACAAATTTTATTAACTGGTTCCCAAGCATACTCTTAGCACTTTAAAAACACTCTTATGCTTTCTTCTCAGTTTCTGAATTTGTAGATTTTTTTTTGTTATAGTAGATATAGGAAGTTATAAACAGTTGTAACACTTAAAAAAGTGTCAATTGATAAATAAGAAAAATGTTTATGTTTATGAATGCAAAAATAAGATTTTCTAGAAACATCCATGCATTTAACAATGTACTTATGAAAGTATTAAAAAAGTTAAAATCTCTTTACCAATAATGAGTTTTCAACATGGATTGTACATATCTGCATGGCTGGTGGGCAGCCATAGAGGTTTCATGATTTATACACCTACTACAAGAGGAACAAGGCTGGGTAATTGTTTTCCTAATACTGCATTTTTGTTTTTAAAAAATTTGCCTTCTACTTTGATCTGTGATGTGTGTTTGTACTTCTGCCTGAATGCCAGCTGTGCACCAGGAATAGAATACAAAATTCTGTTCTATACCCAGCCATAACCTATGTGGAATATTCAGAGGTTGCTGTACAAATTTTGAATGACAATTTTATTTCTATTTTACCAGGCATGATTAGGGGCTCTTCACAATTCACTAGATTTTTGGAACACTCTTTTGGTGTACCAGTGTGCCATTGCATGACCGTTTTGCACTGGACTCACATGAATTACAAGTTCCATTATCAAGACTGGCAAGAAATAAGTAATGTGACTTTCTAGATGATTTTCACATCATGTATGAGGCAAGGGAATATGATACTCTCTCAGCAATGAGATCTCTTTAGGGGTGTAGCCTTGGGAGTGAACGTGGTGGTAGTCGCCTTGAAAGCTTCCCAGAGGATTCTGATGTTAACTGCTTCATTATTCTGGCCTAATTTATGAAAATGCTTTGAGAGAAAATCAGATTTTAAATTATAAGGTTGCTAATGCATTGCACATAATAGCCAAATTTCCCCTGTGGCTGAGCTCCATGAAAGAGAACGGTTGGAAGAGACTCTGTCTGCTGCTGTAAGCACCTTCCAAACTTCTCCTTGTGGCACAGTGGAGGATGGTACAGGTATTCTGACCTGAAGGGATGCACTCACTCAATGCATATGCATTAGATGCCAATATGTCTGTGTAAGCAGCCTAAGTCCTGAAGGCAACATATCCATGTTTGTAGGTCCTGTGTTTCAGTTAGAGAGTTTGCCAGCTTTTGTATGACATTATGAGAACTTTCCGTGTTTGTTTACAGTGTCAAAGATGATTTTCTTCACTTTGAGATGTGGACATAACTATAAGTGCAGAAATAACAATGACAGGTAGGGTAGAGTACAGCTTCCCCACAGCTTCCCTACTTTTCCTTCCTTTCTTTAACTAAACTTTTGATCATGTAAAAAATGTAGAAGCATTTAAAAGGACATGTAAATTTATGTTACTGCATAAATATTAAATGAAATAATAAATGTTCTACTGCTATTATCTATTTATATTTAAAAGTTGCCATATGCAGGGCAATAAATACTTTGACATTGTATATGTGTAAAATAACCTAGCATGCCTTTTTCACCCTAACTCATGTTGTGTAAAACACCATTAGGGACAATCATAATGATAGTCGTATCTATCCTGAGGGGCTGGTGAGCACTAGCAGATGCTCACCTTTTACTTACTGACTGATGGAACTTGAAATTATGGGAATTTTACCATCCATTATGCAGGTGCTGTGAGACTAAGGTGATAAGTTCAAAGAGCTGATGGTTAATAATTAAGTATAATAAGCATCTGCTATTGTTATTACCCAGGGGTTGAAATGTGCTGTTTAGAAACAGAGTAGGGTTATGCGCAGCATAATCTGCATCACCTCTGGAAGAATCAGGCAAGAATTACCACTGACCTGTACAAAACTGGAGTTTTCCGAAGGACTCCTCTGCAACAATTTTTAAACACTTCAGCCCAAATTCCCATCTCCTCACTCATTCTGATCAGTACCAATATAATGTCAGTGTAATTACTGTTAGAGTAAAGGGCTAATAGGACAGGATGTACAATGATGACCCTCAGTCCATGTCTGTATCTGGAGTGGGACTCATCTTTCCTACCTTTAAAATTTGCCAAGATGGACATTTAGTTTTAGCCAGCTGTTCAGGCTTCCTCTATAGTCAGTTCCAGCCTATTCAGGAAGAATTTCTTCTCTGAAGCAGTTGTCAGCTGCCCAGGAACAAACTGCCTAGGGATGTGATGGAGCCACCATCCTTGGAAGTGTTCAAGAAATGACTGGATGCGGCACTTAGTTCTATGGTTTAGTTGGCATGGTGGTGTTCATTCAAAAGTTGGACTTGATGACTCTGCAGTCTTAATGATTCTATGGTTCAACAGAAAGAGATGGGCATCTTCACTGGGAACTGAATCTGCCCTAAGATAATTTGGCTGATCTGTCCTTTGAAGAACTCCTCCCTCCGAATCCACCAAGTGGGGAAGGAGTATAGCTAATACTTAAACTTTTATATTAAACTTTTATATTAAATGAATCCCAATCTAATAGCTCAGCTAAATTAAGCTGATTGCTAAGATAAGTCCGTACCTACTATGTACTATATTGTTCTGAGAGTAGACCTGGAGGGTCCTTTTTTGGTTTTGTTTGAAATATAATGAACAGCTGAAAGATGGCAAATAATATGTTTCACTATTATCTCACAAGAAAAATAGATTTCTTTGTGACCCCTCATAGTGCAACTCTAGACATGTCTAGTAGGACCTTGCTTCTATTTTCATTACCTCTGAGGTAGATGTTTTTCTTTTTTTTTTAATTTTTAATCAAAGATACCTTATTGATTGAGGAGCCTAAGCAGAAATACATACTAAATTGAGCAATTATTCCACTCACACTATTGACTAGACCATTATTCAGGTCATTTCAGTTAGTCAGTGTTTTTAGAATTGTTTGTGCTTAAAAATGTGTGGCTACAATACATAGAAGAAGCAGAGGCAATGCAAAGTGCTAATGACTTTTATCAACTCTTGCAAATTGGCTTCATATAATTTACCTACGTGAGTAGTGAAAAATCCCAATAGCTGTATTTCTACCATCAAACAAAGCTAGCATTAATTCTAGAAAAGTTTTTTCATATGTGTAGAATTACTTAGGTAGATATGTCTATCTGCATTTTTTAATAAATTAGGCATACACAGATTTTGACATCTTTTCACACGTATAGTTGATTTTTTTGATTAATTTCCTGTTTTCCTGCTTACTAGAGGGAAGAACCAAACCCAGTTATACTCAAGAGAAATGTTTCCCCAAAATTCTCTTAAACATATTTATTACTTTGCTAGGATCTGACATACAGCTTTACATTAAAGATAGCCTGACCTAGTGCAACAGAGAGGGATGGAAAATGAGGCTGGTTGTACCATGAGGTCATTTCCAGAATAATGCTTTCTGAGCTGCAAGGTAATTTTTGCAGACACAAAAAACATACTGTGAGTAATGAAGTACAAACTCATGTATTTACTATGACTTAGTGTTATTAAAGTTAGATAGTGCATAGGAGGTAGCAGCAAGTAGGTGGTGTGAAGAGATATCACATAATGCCAACAGGTTTCTATATTTGAAATACATAGTCACTGGATTAAAAGAAAGACCAATTTGTGGAAATAGGTCCCTACTCCCTAGACTAATATCTTGTATTTTCTTGCTTGCTCTCCATCTGACTTTTTATAGCTCTCACTTCTGTATCTGTTCAACAGGCAACTTTGACAGTGTAAGAAAATAATTGTGACTCCTCCTCCAGCTGCTGCTCTTTGATGTCCTTTCTCAAGACTTTGACATTCCTCTGAGTAGGGTCTGTCCCTAAAACGAGAATCATGGCAGCAGATACAGACCCTGGGCCGTTAGGCAAAATAGTAGTTGCTACCTTCTCTGCTGTCTAAACTCTGGATAGCAATGGAGTGAGTTAGGAGATAGGCACATAATTCTCCAGCAGCGTGTTGGTGAATGTGTCCAGTGTGGAGACCTTTATAGTTAACTAAGGAATTTAGAGATTATGTTTAGGGGTTTAGATTAATTGAGGTATGTGCACTTAAGTGTGCTGAATCAGCATTTTAGGCTGCTATCTTAAATGTTTGCCTCAATGACTCAAATGTTTGACTCAAAGCTCCAAGGTTAGAGAAAAAACAGCTATTGCCACATTCTCCAACATTTAGAAAGAAGGTACTTATTTTGTTATTGAAAACAGTTTTCTATTTCTGACTTCTATCAACTTAAGGAACAGATATCTGGAATTGAAAAATTTTGTAGGTCAGTAATCTAAGGCATAACTGGTTCCTGGTAAATATTGCCCAGTTCTGATATATTATTTGAGTTACTAAGGCAATGAGAATCTGAGCTCATATACTGGTATCTGAAAAAGTGGTACCATGACCATGTTACCTCTAACTTTGCAAAGCTTAAAATACCTGAAAGAAGTGAGCTGACATAGAGCTGCTGAGATAGTGACTATAATGGCAGAAACTCCACTGCCAGATTATGTAAAGGTCTGCATGCCTTGCTATTAGATAAAGACTTGAGCTTTGGCTAAACTGATAAGGATTTTCCAATTTAGCAAACTTGGCTTGTCTGCTTCGTGGGAGCCTTTCTCTTTGGGTAACAAAAAAGAAATTAAAAGAGGAAACTTTGCCTAAATTATATTTGGATATAATGTAGGGAGATACAAAAGGGAACACAAACCATAGTGCTGATTCGTTTGCATCTGAAATAAATTAGCACAATATAAGTCAGTGAGCAACAGTGCACAACTACTAATTGTGGTCTTAGACATCTTGCAAAGAACATGAAACATTGCTACACTTGAAATTTGTACTACAAAAAGGGACTTCTTTAGGGTTTGTTTCTCTTTTGCTGTGTTTGAAGATAATACTGATAAAGCTTTTACTGGCCAAGGGACAACAGTTCTTCCAAGCATCCAGCCTCGAATATGATCAAAAAGGCTTCCTCCAACCTTAGGAACTGCTCACCACTTACTGATGTAGTGTTATCACTATAGTGAAGTCTTAGCTATTTCACATACTCATTGGAGCTGGCAAAGTGAATGGGGAAAACAGACTGGAGTACACACTTTAAAATCCCCTGCTGAGCTACATGTAAGGGACAGTGAGTATCACAAGTCTGTGAAGTTCAGTGCTATGATGTATGTGGGGTAAATATATCTTTGTTCTGCAGAACAACATGCATTTGGTGCATGCTACTATGGCTAATAGAGCAGCATTGGTAGAGTGGAGAGCACAGCACGTATTGCAACATCAATTCTTTTCTTGTCAAGGTGTAATGGCTGTAGTCTCACAGCCAGCAACATGGATAAAGTAATGCCCTTGGGACCAACAATCAAAAAGCAGGGACCTTTTAAAAAATCTCTTAGGATGCTTGGCAAGTCACTTGGATCTGAATTTCAGATTCAAAACAAAATTGGATATTGTAGCAGAAGTAGGGACAACTTAAGTAATATATATTTTAGACCAGGAATTCTTTGCCACAATATGTTGTAAGTGCTGAGTTTATATTGCTTCAAGGAAAATAGTGCAAGTGCATGGAACAGGTGTGCACAGAGGATTAATACAAGCCTACTTACTACCTCTAGCTCAGGCACTAACTATATTGCAAGTGATTGGTGAGGGAGGAAATACTTAAGAGGAAATACCATATATTGTTAACCAATTGTTATACCCTTCCTTGGGCAGTCACATTTGTCCACAGATGGTGACTGCTGGGCTAGTGGGACTTTTGTTTAAGCTGGTGCAATCACAATTCAGCAAGATGCATAAATTAAAATATTATTTTTAAGGTGGACAGTTTCACTAAAATTTTCTGAACCTGTTGCTGATTGTATTGTATAATGTCAGGCATTCCCTGACCCAAGTCAAGCTTCATGGGCTACTTTTACAAGAGATATAAATGTGTTAATTTCAAAAAAGATCTGTTACTTGCCAAAATGTCACCCACTTGCAGAATAAGATACAGACTTTATAATATGATCCTATTACTGATTATTTCTAGAATTTAGAAGCACCTTATTACGCATGTTTTAACACATTCTGATGTCACATAACATTTTTTATTTGCCTGATAGAGATTAATAGCAGACATATGCTTAACTCAAAGAGAGAATAGAGCTTTTGAGGAGTCAAAAAAAAGTAGATCAACATAGAAAACTACAGTCTAGAAGTCAAAAAGTAGAGAGTTAATATAAAACTAACCAGAAGTAAAATTTTAATATGCCTATGGCAAATAAATCAGAGACCAAAAGCTTTTTCAGTATAAATTAATGGAACTATAAGAAATATAAAAAAAGAAAAGCAAGAATTGCAGACATTGCAAAAACTATGAGATCAAGACAGAAGACAATTAAGGTATAGCAATAAATGAAATAAAGAGTTTTTCTTTCACATAGAATGACAATGTTGAAGAGAGAAGAAAAAGGTTGGATGCTAAGAGGAAGGAAATTATGGAAATTGCTACATCTGAAAAAGCATGTGCTGAGAGGAGGATTTAATTTTTTTCATTAGATAGGAGAAAGCTTGTAGTATAAAAGGATAGTGTTGACACAAGAATAAATGGGAAAGCTATCCATGAAAGTATTGAAATTTGCATTTAGGTTTATAAATATCAGTGTGAGGCTCTGTGACATATTTCTAGCAGGAGAGGAAATGAAATGAAGTCTAATGGTATTAGAGTGGGTCCTGACCGTATTCTGATAAGCATTAGCATGGGAGTAGTTTTGATGTACCAGTCCTGTCCTACATATTTTCCTTAAATGAGGTTTACATAAGTTACCTTATGCAGTTGAGATCTAAGGCTGAAATTACTACACCAATTAAGGTAAAATCCTGTATATAGGACTCTAGCTCAGCAGCATTTATGACTGGAGATTTTTCTCATTTTAGGAAAATGGAAATATTTGTTCTGTGGTGTAAGAAAGAAAATTCAGAGAAAAGTATCACCTTGCAAAGCCACTTTGACTCAGTTCAACACAGGCTTTGATCTAAAAGGGGAAGGATGTTTGTATGGCATAACTAATGGCATGCAACTTGGCTGCCTCTCTCAGGATACCTGCCCTATACCCAGGTGTCTGGGGGATACCCTAGAGAACAATTCTTCACACTGAAGTTAAACTCATGTGTTAGTTGCTGGAGCAGTCTTACTTTTGCAGTGACTATGGATAGAGTTGAGGGCATATATTAGGTCTGTGAAAATCTGAAGTCTGAATTGCTCAGCCAGACTATAATTTAAATATGACATAAATGAGTCTATTTATGTCCATCTAATGAGTCCATTAGACCACAAATCCTCTAAACTATGAATGCTGATATATTTTGTTTCTCTGTGGTTTTTCACATCAGAGCTGATCTATGCAATTTGTTATAGTCGTCTAACACTGAGAATTCAACTAGGTGCTATTTATACTTAAAAGTATTGGTTCTGTAGTGACACTACAGGAAAAGACAAAGACTTTTAACTTCTATAGCTATACTATGTGTAATGGTTTGGATTTCTTCTATATCAAAAGGTATAGTGGGAGTACTTTATAGAATTCTTGGGAATTCTCCCTTTGCTGTGGTCAGTTTCTGCATTGCTTCTGAATCTTTAACTCTTCCTTTTCTCGAAACTGGTGGATTGTTAACCCAGTTATTATTAATAAACTTATTAACAAACATATTTTGTTTCTTTATATTTCTTTCAATTATTCATATGCATCAAGTACTTGCTTATATTTCTTTTTGTTTTGCTGCCCATTATATTTTACTAGGTAGCCAATTTTTAATAGTGTATTGCTCAGGGTTAATTAGATATTGATCTCTAGTGTCATCAGGTCCTTTAAGACATTTTTCATGATCTGATTTTATTTTTGAGCCATTCTTTAATCTGGGTAGGTATTCTAAAGGCCTGGTGATTGTTTTGATTGATGTGTATTGAAGAAATTCTAATTTCTCTTTTTGTTCTAAACTACAATTACTAATCAGCAACCTCTGCAATTCAAGACCTCTTAAAATTTCATGTGAACAAACACCAGTACCATATTTGAAAGAGTAATAAAAATATCATAAAGCTTGTAAAACCAAATAGTGTCTTGCAAAATTATAAATCAAAGAAGTTAATCTCAAAATGCTCACAAAAAAGGCAGCAGATAAGTACCTTCATTCTAGTTTTCTACCCTCAGCTTCTGTTAAAAAACTTTGTGTGGTCAACAGTCAGTTATGCTGAAACAAGCCAATGCCAGACATATTTTGAGATGCACAAAGAGAACAGGGAGGAACATGTGCTCACATAAGCACACAGGGTTAAATAATTCTTCTTCAGAGGAAGGCAGAGCTAGACTATTCCTAAAGGTCACATGCCATCTCTTCAGACCATTTAAAGCTTCTGAGTGCCACTCTGAAGCAAAATAACCTCTCCAGTAGAGTCATTCTGTTAGAGAGCAAGCTAACATCAGTACTGAGATAAATGGGAGTACAGAAAATTGATTTTACACTTGTACTGTAAGTGTGGTCAAATGTTGTAGGCCAGTACCTCAAACACGATTCTAAAGTACTACCGTGCCTTAAAAATAATAACACAGAAAATAGAGTTAAAGACACTTTAATATATTCTTTTATTTTGCTAGCTTTATATTAAAATGTTCACTTAGAAGTTTTACTTGCTATGTAGCACAAGCTTAATTTTCTTTGTACTTGCTTCTCTCCATTGCTAATACTTATATAGAAACTGTCCTTTTTCCTTCATCAATCACTTAGTCTCATTCAGCAGTTTCTCTTATTGTAAACCAGTTCTTGCAGTTTGACACATAAATAAATGCATACTTTCCTTCATGCAAGACTGACAAAACCTTAATAGAATAGGAAGTAAGGTTTTATGATATTTCAGTTTAATTATTTTTCAACAGGATTGTTTTAGCATGAGAGATTGTTGAGATTAAATAAAAGTAGCATTTGCACAGATCTAATATGAGTGTACCAGATCTGTTAGCAGGTCCGCGTGAGCTTCTGGCTGCCAGCCTACTCTTTGTCTCCTCTCTGATTTTAGATGCTTCTGATTTGAGTCAGCTCATGTCTTTCTTGGCTCCTTGTGTTAGCTCTTACTAGTTAAGCTAGAGTATTATCCAACAGAGACCAGTCATCTCTCTTCAGGTGTTTCAGACTCCATCATGGTTGAGTAACAGCAAGAACAATTAATGCAATATTCTATTCCTTCCTCCTTCCTGCAGTGTTAAATAACCTCCAGGGTATGTAGGCAGCAGGGCGATGACATTTTTGAGAAGCCCTGGTGCATTTTCAACAACTTAAAAAGAAATTATTCGGCCTTATATTTTTCACACCTAGAAATTGAAAGGATTCATAACAACCCAAGCATTGTTCAACTTAGGATGCAGTGTTAGTGACAGTAGTCAAATGAGTAGCCAGATAAGTCCTTCTGATTAAAAAATGTGTAAAAATATATAATAATGAATGATAATTACTATAAATATAAATATGTACAGCTAAACTGACTAGAGAGTCAGAAGTATCTGTTTGAGGTCTCTTACTTGACTTGATTCTTGGTGAATTGTTTTTTCAAAGGTAAGCAAGAGGTCGAAAGGAAATGTGCTATTTCTCATCTTCTTGTTCTCTGGCAGTGCTGCAAATCTTGTTTTGGTCTTTTCTAGTTGAGCACAGAAAGAAAATCCATCAGAGCAAAAACTCTAGAAAAACTGTGTATGCCATTCAGGCCAAAAAGGTGCTAGTTGTGTTTTTCATTATCATATTATTTTCCCTGCTGCTCTGTTTTCTTCAATAAGAATGCAAGTAAATGCAAGATAATTTTGCTCCACAGATCACTCTAAGTATGTCTAAGCACAGACTTCAGTCTCCCCATTAGGCATGTGATTTCTCATCCTAGTAGTGGTCAAAATGAGTCCATTCAATTGTTCTTTTGGGATATTAACAAAATTGGAGGAAAAGATTATGTTAATTCTCAGGCAATTCTTCAGACAATTTGTACTCTTCCAGAACAGAGCTATCATTATTTTAAAGTTGTTCATAAAATGAAACTAAAGGATAATCCACAATTGAAAAAGGCAATGTGGTTGGTGAAGGTAACTACTACATTGGAAATAAATGGATATAATGTATGGAAGATGTACTTAAATAAACATCTTAACAATATCTAAAGTCTTTTGGTGCAATTTGACAATGGAATTTGGTAAAAATTTGGTACCCTAACAATGCACCATTCAATTAAACAGAGAAAAGGAAAGCTAAGAAGTCTGTGTTTTCTATGACAAATCATACTTTTTCTTTCCCATCTATTACCAATATATTATTTTTGTTTAAAAAAATTATTATTTTTGTCACTTTTGTACACATTGCTTTTGTACTTTTTGTTCTCTTCATTAATTTTTGTACTTGTTAAAATTAATAGATCTTTATTGTAAAACCAAAAAATTATTTTACATAAAAATTCCTTATTTCACAGGAAGGTACATTTGGGTACAGTTTCAAATTCATAAAAGCAATCACAATTCCAAAGAAAGATACTGATCACACAAATACAATGAATGAGTCAAGGTCCCTTTCCAAAACTGTCACAATAAGTATCGTATAGTGTTCATCTTCAGTGAAGAGTGATTACATGCACTACTATGAATAGTAGTACTGATTTACTCAGTAGTTCACATCAGTCAAACCCAAGCTATTACTAAGTGATGATATTTGCTTCTTTCTCTTTCATCTGCCTAACCCACAGTGTTTTGAGTTGAAGGACTCACCCCTAGGCTCTGCTAGCTGTAAATGAGTCCAGAAAATCCAAGAGTGTCTGTTCTCTTTCACTTTGTTTGTACTAGGGCTGTTTTGATCAACACTGGATAGAGAAAAAACCAGCAAAAAACCCCACAAAAAAACCCCAAACAAGCAGAACTATAGAGCTACAGTGAAACCACTGGCTTCACCCTGGTCCAGCCAAGAATATTATTAAAAACTACCTGTAAGAAGTTTTAAATGAATATAAATATCAAGATGTAACACTTCATTCAGTGAATGTAGTTCTTTCAATGTGGAACTGGTACATGTGCAAACCTGGAAGAAGGTATTATTGGAAAACTTAAGGATACTGAATAAAATATTCTTATTTTAGCTAACTGGCCTACTGCCATCTTGACTTTCATCTTTCTTCAACTTGCTATCATTCCTAAAGAAAGCTTATAGCTTTCTCCGTTTACATCTGAAATCCATAGGCCTTCAAGCTCTGCAGTGGAAATAGAAACAATGATGGAAGTACTATTGTGCTAAAGTTGTTCTTCGTACTTTACTCCCAGACAGTGTTTCCCTTGATCCCATGAAAAGGAAAGGAAAGGAAAGGAAAGGAAAGGAAAGGAAAGGAAAGGAAAGGAAAGGAAAGGAAAGGAAAGGAAAGGAAAGGAAAGGAAAGGAAAGGAAAGGAAAGGAAAGGAAAGGAAAGGAAAGGAAAGGAAAGGAAAGGAAAGGAAAGGAAAGGAAAGGAAAGGAAAGGAAAGGAAAGGAAAGGAAAGGAAAGGAAAGGAAAGGAAAGGAAAGGAAAGGAAAGGAAAGGAAAGGAAAGGAAAGGAAAGGAAAGGAAAGGAAAGGAAAGGAAAGGAAAGGAAAGGAAAGGAAAGGAAAGGAAAGGAAAGGAAAGGAAAGGAAAGGAAAGGAAAGGAAAGGAAAGGAAAGGAAAGGAAAGGAAAGGAAAGGAAAGGAAAGGAAAGGAAAGGAAAGGAAAGGAAAGGAAAGGAAAGGAAAGGAAAGGAAAGGAAAGGAAAGGAAAGGAAAGGAAAGGAAAGGAAAGGAAAGGAAAGGAAAGGAAAGGAAAGGAACTCATATATTTTAGCTCCTCCATAAACATCCTGCTGCTTTATTGAGCAAAAATTATAATGAGATAAAATCCTGCTCCAACCT